>NC_142941.1:59395453-59557953 GCF_046866305.1 Octopus bimaculoides
CAGGAAAGAAGCACTGCAAAACAAAGATACACAACGTGGTAATATGACTGCAATAGACGCCGCCGGTCGGCAGACTGATGCCTGAGGGTTGCACCAAGTGTGTATATGTGGTATGCGTGTATGATTGTATGCATGTCTGTCTGTACATATGTATGTATGTATGTATGTATGTATGTATGTATGTGTGTGTGTATGTATGTATTCCAAGAGATGTCTAATTCCAAGAACCTCCGTCCGGTGGTTATATAGAGCTCAACGAGAATGCATAAACATTTAAACCATAATTGTTATTTCGACAACACATATTTTGTCGGACTAACGATTATGGATTAAATACATATACATACACGTGTGTGTGTGTGTGTGTGTGTGTGTGTGTGTGTGTGTGTGTGTGTGTGTGTGTGTGTGTGTGTGTGTGTGTGTGCACGCGGGGGGGGGGGCGTGTGTGCCGTATTTGCAGGCATATAAGATGCTTTTTTTACTTTTATGTGAATCAAAAAATTTATCTGCGCCTAATGCAGCCGTATTTATTGATGGGAGACCGAATGAGCATCAGTCCACTTAATACAATAATTGTTACTAATAAAATAAATAATGAAAATAAGCCAGAATACCACAATCTGTTAGCACAAACTTAAGGAAAATCTCTTACGGTGTGTCGACAGTTATGTGGAGAGATCGCATCATCTCATTATACTTCCTTTTCCATCATGCATAACCCCCACCTAATATGTGTTTTACATTATTTAAAGACTGTGTTACCTTTAAGAAACATGTTTTAAAAGAAAATCTAAGTGAAGATTATCCTAGAAAGAGGAAAGAAGTATTAAGGCTTCAGCGGTGATGGACCAAGGGGGTGGCAATTAGCGGCAACACAAAACATCACAGACATAAATACGAGTCTTACATCCTTTATGGCCATACAACTCTTTACCAAAAATATAAGCAACTACAGTCGCTCTGAAAGAAGATAACATTGAAACACGGTACTCATATATTTAGTTTCTGTATAAATTTATGGTTTCATAATTTTATCGTTCGAATATACTGTTACAGCACTACATATGCATGGACAGAATGAAACAATTTCCCTCACAAAAATACTTAGAAATATCTTTGAATTAGTGCATAAAGGAAACATGCTAAATTCGTTTTCCCTAAAAAATACAAAATATACTCGGAAAATAGGAGTGCATCTTATGCGTGAGTGCACCCTATACACAGGCAAATACTATCTATATGTGTGTATGTGTGTGTGTATGCATGTATGTATGTATAATATATGTGTGTGTGTATATATATATATATATATATATATATATATATATATATATATATATATTCGCGCACACACATACATACATGCATACATACACACACATGTATTATACTATGTATAATACATGTGTGTGTATGTGTATATACACACACACACATACATACATACACACAGCAACCGCAAACCGGATGTGCCCATTCGCCTCCGACAATAGAGATCAGTCGCCATATTACTTTTCATATCTGCTAACTCTGATGAGCGTAAGGTTATATAGCCGGATTGTTACCTAACACTCCGTTGTATTCCTAGCGCGAAACCGATTGGTAAGATCAGCCGTGATGGATATATAATACTGTACATTTCAGATAGTGTGTGTGTGTGTGTGTGTGTGTGTGTGTGTGTGTGTGTGTGTGTGTGTGTGTGTGTGTGTGTGTGTGTGTGTGTGTGTATGTGTGTGTGTGTACGTGCGTGCGCGTGTGTGTTTCGTATAGCAGACGGTGATAGTGGATACCTGAGCTGATGAAATACAAACACGTTGAAATAACGTGATCTAGTAATTTCAGCACTGGTGTGGACATTCTTCTGTCTGCTACCGATATTCTGTGCCTTTTAGCACTGTACTTCTGCATGAGATGCTTTCGCGGGGCGAATACTGCAATTTATGGCATTCTTAAAGTAAGTTGAGCCTGGATATAAAGATTGCTTTTCAATATGAATACAGGTTCTATCGCTAATACCCTTATATCTATATGTGAGGGGATTGTGTGTGCGTGCGTGTGTGTGTGTGTGTGTGCGTGCGCGTTACCTCTAGGGATAATCGAGGAACCCCACCATCCAAGTCTACCTGAATACCAAGGACAAGGAATACCGACTCTTTCCCTCCGACTCACAGGTCTACACTTAGAGTAGGACCATCCACTCTTGCCATTTTCGCAACTTTCACCCACTCCCTCTCCACCCTCACTTTCCGTTCAGTTTCGTCCACCAGACAACCATCTTTTCCACAGCCATCAGGCAAAGGAAAACAGCGTTGCCTGCCCGATTAAAGGAGGGCGGAGAGGCAATCATTACTGTGGACTCGGCCGACAGACGGATCCGTCTCCCACACATGATAGCAGCTGTTCGACATAACTCCACAAGTCAGCAATGCCAGAACACTGAACGAGTGCATGCAGAACGGTTCCGTCGCTCTGTACACACTTTGGACAAACCCATCTGACAGCACATCCGTGCCTGTAGAGTTTATCTCGAACCAGTACTGCCCCCTGGTAGAACTGCCAGGTCAAAGACATCTGGAGATTATCCATAGTTGTCCCCGGCTGGAAAACCTTCGGGAACAGAGTAGCCAGTGCGTTTTCGTCGACAACCAGGATCTCTCTGAGAATGTCGTCGCACTTCTCCGCTACTAATCTTCTATATATGGCTAAAGTGGAACATCTAATAATCCTATGACCCGACTGGTAGAGGGCAGTGAGTGCCTGACGACATTCTAGGTGCCAAGCACCCAGTCTCAGTCTATCCTTCATCCAGGACTGCAGCTCCGTCAAAGAAACAAGCTGCAGAAAGACGTGTCTCACAATGGGATCCCATACGCGTTCACCGTCTAGAAATCATTGCAGGTAGCACAAGCAGAGTGCGTATCTGCGCATCAAAAGCCATGGCATGTCTAAACCGCCATGCAGAGGAATCTGGCAGCAGATTGTCCGCCTGATCATTAGAAAATGAACAAGAAACACTCCAACATAATCAAGCAGTAACTGGGGCAAGGAACAACGTTCAGGTGATGAATGATGACGGCAGCGATGTAGGCATTCATCACTTCTGCCCGACCTTTCAAGAACAGCTTGTCTCTCCATTTCTGGATAAGTCTTGCCACCCTGTTCGCCACCTCGTCCCAATTCTTATCCACCTGGAGGTTGGGACCGAGCCAGACTCCGAGCAGTTTAGCTGGTCTGTCAGTCCAGCGTCCGACGACACCATTCGACGGCATCGATCTGCCTCTCCAGGTACCCAGTCGCAATCCCACCGACTTGTTGACTTTTATTTTGGCCCCTGCAACCGACTCATATTCCTTTACAATGAAGCCGACCGTCTCCACTTCTGAGGTATCTGAAACCATGATGGTGACATTGTACGTGTACGCTAACACTGCTCTCACTAGTCCAATTTCGAAAGGGATGCTCCTTAACTGTTCCAACTTCCGCAGCAGTGGCTCGAGGGCCAGCACGTACAGGAGAGGTGACAGCAGGCAGTTCTAACGGACCGAACGTGCGATACGAAACGGTTCCAGTAGGTGGCCGTTTACTTTTACCACCGATCAGGTACCACTGTACATTGCAGCACTCCAACCCCTGAAAACGGGTCCGTAACCGGCCGCTTTAAGGACGTCCAAGTAGCAATCGTTGACCCTATCGAATGCTTTTAACTGAACTACTTTGATCAGGACCCCACCGTAGCCAGCTTTAGTCCCAGCCCTATCTACGATGTATCACATAAGGTGGAGGTTGTCGTGGATAGACCTATTCAGGATTGCGCACGTTTGCGCCTCTCCAACCAGACTACCGACAACAAGCGCCAACTTTTTTGCCAACACCTTAGCCAAAACCTTAAATTCTGTGTTTAGCAGGGTTATGGGCCGAAAATTTTCTAGCACGTCCCCATTGTCGGTGCCCTTTCTCAGCACTCCGGCTAACAGCACTAAGAATTCTTCCGTTCTGCTGCCAGTCATGGTTGACGTCTGCCAAGAAACTGCCAATCAAATCTGATATGAATACATAGAATTCATGAGGCAGACTATCCAAAGAGGGTGATTTGCGACTTGCAATCGCTCATCGCCTCCCTATTTCAGTGACCGTCATCGACTTCTCACGGCATCTCGCGTTCGTCCAGGTACTAACTAAAGTTTGCTACCGTCGTTCACCCATCTTCCTTCCCCAAAATCCATCAATTCACTGTTGCATTTATTCACAACAGTGAAATTGATGGATACATTTCGCTTGTAGTTGGAAGTATTTTCTTGTTTTTGCAGTTCCATTATTGGTTGCTTCTGTGTTTCTGAGTTTTCATGCTGTCGTTGATGATGTTGCTGTTTTTGTAGTTGTTGTTGTTGTTGGAGTGGTTGTGAATTGAGCTGCAGTTGTGGTTTTTGTGTATCTTTTTGCTGTGTTTTTGGAGTAGGACTATGTACTCTCCTCCTCTTTTGCCAACCCCCTTTACCGCAGTGATCGTTGTTCGGTCTGCTCTTCTTTCTCCGTGCCATTGCTGTTGTTGTTGGTTTGCGGAGTGGGGCGTTCAGAAGAAGCTTGCTTTTCCGTGGAAGCTGGGAGTAAACTCCTTCGTTTTCTTGATTTGGGTGTAGGTGTAACAGGCTTAAGCACGCCCTCATGATTCTGTGTTTGTGGTGTTTGTAGTGTTGGCAGCGGTGGGAGTTTTGTTTTCCTTGTTTGAGGGCAGAAAGCCTTTAAGTGAGCCATAGATCCACATATGTGACATTTTGGCTTTCTACTTTCCACTAATACTGACAGTTGAGTACCATCCAGATCTATTGGGTCAGGTAGCTCGTCGATATAGTTTTGTTTACATTGTCAGCTCATTTCGACCAGTTTTGTGTTTGCGTTTGTCTCTCACTACCACTTGACAACCGATGTTGGTTTGTGTACGTCCCTGTAATTTAGTGGTTCGGCAAAAAAAATACCGACAGAATAAATACCGATTTTTTTTTTTTTAATAAAAAGGTACTCGGGTCGATTCGCTCAACAAAAACCCTTCAAGGTGGTGCCCCAGCATGGCCGCAGTCCAAGGACTGAAACAAATAAAGATAAAAGCAAATACTAACAGAAGTTGGAACTGAACGCCAACCTCATTATTCTCATTAGTTTTAGGAATCTACGGGACATGTGCACTGCTTGTTCTCTTCCTCCTCTGGTCACTGCTTTAAAAAAAAAAAAGAAAAAAAAAGAATAATATCACACGCACCGAAATACGAAAAAACAACAAAAACACCATCTGTTTTGTCTGTATTGTAACGACGATGTTATCTAAATCTGAATATCTCTTTAAGTGCAGTTTCAAAATAACACAAGTAAGCAATAATTCAACGTGGGACAGCACAGAAGGTTATCACTAATCGTATTTTAGCCAAAGACGGAGCACCTACACGCACCCTCGATCTGCTGCTAAAAGTAGCTGCCAAATTCCCTCAAATCACATTCTGCTCTCTGGGACATAGTTGTCCTAAATAGACAAAAGGACTGAATGGTCACGGCTGCATTGGCTTAAATCATGGGTATGCTCATTCATTGACCACCCTGGAGGCTAAACAACAACAATACGCAATAGTACTTGTTTAATCGTCAGTCAGTGAGTCCTCCATATCACCATGTCACGTTCTCATATATTTGAAGTCTTTAGCGTAGCGTGGAAACTGGTGGGTTGGCAGAATCATTAGAGCGCCGGGAATAAATACCTTGCGGTATTTGTACAAGTTCTCTACGTTCTAAGTTCAAACCCCGTCGTGATCAACTGTGCCTTTCACTCTTCCGAGAGTCGATAAAATGACACACCACTCAAGTACTTCGAGTGATATAATTGACTATACCCCTCACCAAATCCATCCATTCACTGTTGCATTTGTTCACAACAGTGAAATTGATGGATACATTTCGCCTGGATTTGGAAATATTTTCTTGTTTTTGCAGAAACAACAGCAATGACATAGAGAAAGAAGAGCTGACTGAACAATGGATCACTGCAACTTGCCATCGTTTCATAAATCTATGTCAGGATATGTGAACCAAGGTCAGCCAACTTTTGCTGAAGTATAAAGATGTGACTGCTGTGAAAGAAACGAGCTTGGAGACATGCTGATATAGCAGGGGCAGTCTTCACCTGCTACTGATATATTTCTGCGTATTTTAACACTATACTTGTTATAAGAGATGTTTTCTAGAGACGAATACCATTGTTTAGAAGGCTTTCAACAGCATATATGCATTAAGTTGATATACAGATCGCAAATATTGAGCATATGCTGCTTCCGTCGATAATAATAGTATTTTTCGGCCTGCCAAATGAATGCGGCATCAGTGACCTTTTATTTACTGCTTAACTATTTCAGCTGGCAGCTGATGTTCGTTTGACATGCGGTTTCCAGTAGATATTTACGATTGATAAAGCTTTTAAAAAGCAAAAATACGGATCTAGTAATACCACCTCCGGTGCTGGGCTATTTTCGACTGCTGCTGATATATTTCTCTGTATTTAACACTACAGGGCTACAAGAGAAGCTTTCTCGAGACAAATACAACAGTTTAGAAGGCTTTCAACAGTGTGTATATGTGTGTGTGTGCGCGCGTGAGTGAATGGACAAATGAAACAAAGAGGCACTCAACATATTTAGTAGGAGTTATATATATTATTACTTAAAAGAATTCGATTCGGCTCCATGCAACTTAAAGTTTCGTAGGGTCGTCACAGGTACCTAGCTCGTCAGGCTCAGAGGACCGTCTGAGCCCGACGAGCTTGGGTCCTGTGACGACCCTACGAAACTTTAAGCTGCATGGAGCCGAATCAAACTGTTTCAGGTCATAATGATAAGCAGAACAAGTAGAAAAAGAATACCGGTCATGGAACTGAGTGACATAGTCCCGTCTAACGCCAGGGGTTGTTCTGTAATGAAACTTCGAAGAGGAGGGTCACAAGGGTTCCATGTGAGCTACTGGATAGCTCTGACTGGGATTTCAGTTCGCCAACTTTTTTTATTATCCAGAGGAGTTTTTCTCGAAGGTTCACAAAACTGGTTTGCGAAATTCCACACCAACCGCTCTGATTAGCCATCTTCGCGTAGGCGTTAATGTATTTTATGACCACAAAATTAATTTTTCATAACTGGCCATAATTTTTATGGCCGTAACGATAGGCTGTATTTCTGAACTGAGGAGAGACTGAACGCGATGGTTCAAAACTCAGAGAGAGCCTCGCTACAGAGGGAGCTATCAACGTTGCATTAAAAGGAGCTATGAGGATGTGATTCATGAAGTGGCTTCAAAGATAAACTGAAAACGTGTTGCAAACACACGATTCGTCTCGTCCTATGATTAATTCTACTACCTGTTATCTTCACCAACAAGAATAAATAGACAGATATTAATACAATAAGTATTTAACCCGAACCAACATGTGTTTAGCGGAACAGCTTACTTCATAAACTATTATGGAGACTTAATAACATTCAAAATTATATAGAATTTTTATGCTAAGTCATGTCGAAGCAGTGAGGCAGAATAGATTCATCAGACCAGTATGATTTCAAGCTTAAATTCACGGCCTCCATATCAGACCGTGTTTGGTGGGGAGAACATGTTGAGGCCTTCGTTCAGCAGTGAACTGAACACAGGCAACCCAATCCAATAAGCGGACGTAATCACATCGGGGTGCCGAGGTCGAGATCATGGTGAGGGATATCGTGAAGAATTCCATCTTTTTTAACAGAATTCTTCAAGGTGTTTTGAATATAGACTTGCTCACGTAGTTTTTAGGGGGGGGGATTTACAACGGGCTGCGATGCTTGAGAGAAGAAACTGTTATGAAACGCAATTACAAATTGAAGTGAAAAGTTTTGCTAACCACCTGGAAATCTCACATCACTTATCAGGTTGACATAGATAGTTCGGGAATAAATAGGTCAATAAAAATATAGGTTGTACTGGCGTGAGTACACCTATACCCATAAGTCTGTGTGTGTGTGTGTGTGTGTGTGTGTGTGTGTGAAAGAGTGATTGAGTGCGTGTGTGCATATATATGTGTGTGTACATATATACATATATATATATATATATATATATATATATATATATATATATATATATATATATATATGCATATATGTATACATATACGCATACACACGTATGTATGTATGTATGTATGCATATATTCATGCATGTGTGTGTGTGTGTGTGTGTGTGTGTGTGTGTGTGTGTGTGTTTGTATCTGTTAATATCTCGTAATAAGATTAACTACAGCAGGAAAACAACGACACTAACAAAAAAATATTACAATTATTTCAATATATACATGTACATATATACCCATATACATATACACATATAAATTCATATATATATATATATATATATATATATATGCATACATATGTACGCACATACATATGCATAGATACGCATATATATATATACATATATACACATATTTGTGCGCGTGTGTGTGTATAAATGTGTGTCCGTATGTGTGTGTGTGTGCATATATGTATACATGTATATGTGTATACACACAGACACACGCATGTACACGCACATGCACACACACACATATTTATATATATACATATGTATGTGTATGTATATATATATATATATATATATATACTCCTACAGACTTATAAAATTATTCAATTACGATCGCCTGCTAGATGTTAGAAATAAACCAATAACAAAAAAAAAATAAAAACAGAAACGCAGGGCAAAGAAAATCAGAAAAAAAAAGTCATGAAGCTGCTTCTGTTTTTGTCATGTCTCCTATGTACCCAAGCAACGAAGGTTTTTAACGGAACATTAAAGGAAGCTATGTTTAATATGCACGGTTTATCACAAATCGTATCATTTTTGAACGAAACTTCCATTCTTGATAATTTGCCCTGGTCCGGTGAATATAATTTATATTTGTTTTCTACATTTTGTAAGAGCTTTGCTTTCTGTTGTACGTTCTAAATGTTTGAATGTGTTTTGCGTTTGTGCGTATCAAACAGGTACATGTATTAAGTGAAATTTGCCAATTTTTTTACGACTATGTAATCCGTGGTGGGAAGGGACGAAGACGTGAATATTAGGGTTTCGGGCAAAATTTTCTTCAGAGGAAAAAAATGTTCGGTTTAAATTGTTTTACCGAAGGAACGCTTCGTCTGAAGCATCAGTATTCACGCTCCCACGGAAATTCCTTCTGGAGAAATTTTGCAAGGCGGAACGAGACTGCTTCGAGGATAAGAGGAAGGAAATGCTATTCTCCTCCTCTTATCCCCGAAGCAGTCTTGGTCCGTTTCGGGTATGAATGCAAAATTCATGGGTGCTGTAAGTTCTTTTAGGGTGGGGGTTTGAGAGGGGCCTGTCAGATGTTTACAGGTCCCCATTCGCATGTCGGGCCTCTTGGGTCTGCATTATAGTATACAAATTTATTCAAATTTGCGAATTTAAATCCATAGTCTTTGCTGAAGCAGACGGCCACCGTTTCCCTCCGACTCTGTTTCTATTTGTTTTTTACATATATTGTTTGATTTAGTCTATTTGGATTTGAGAACGTGGCCGAACAAGAGATTGCTGGTTCGTAACCTGTAAAACCCACCACCACAACGGGATTGATTATTTATTGTAGGAAAGGGGGATTTGTTCTTGTATTTTACTCCGCCAGAGTACTATGTTGGTCCTTTAGTTGTTTAGATTATATTTCTAATTTTTAAAACTTATACATGAGTATGTAAGAATGTGTGCGTGTGATATGTAGTTGCTGGAAGCTAATTAATATCAATCATTTTCCGGTTTTCTATAAATCTTGCTTTTCTTTTGACTTATACCACACACACACACGGACACACATACATGTGTATATACACATGCACGCGCGTAAACACGCATACATACATATTTTTTTACTCATTTATATGTTTCAGCCCTAAGGCTGTGGCTATGCTTGGGCGCCACCAGTATGTGTGTGTGTGTGTGTGTGTGTGTGTAGTTCCAAGTTTGGAATGGATTGAATATAAAAAAATCAGAACTTGTCAGTCACTGCAGACACTATGTGAAATTCTGACTAAAAATTTTATAGAATGCTCTTTTAACACACTTTATATTAACTGCCTTACTTAACTATTGTTTAGCGTCAGAACAAACACTAATCGAGAATAACTGCGGTGAAAGGCATTTCAATTGTGTCCCAAGCCTCTTTTAGAAGTTTCTAAGAATCTTTTATTCAATGTGTCCTTCCTTTTTCGAGACTGTACGGTATCAGTTGATGGAGAATTGACTAATGGGTCAGGTGACTATTGTACATACTTCTTCTGTGGCTTTTTTTTTTTCTTCGAATGATGTCTGAATTATTTAATCTTCAAACCATAATATTTTCCTTCGTCAGCTGATGAGCAATCTTGTACATCAACCTAGTGATTCGTTTATCACTATCTCAGTATGTGCGGTGGAAGCTACTCTTCGCTGATGAAAGCAGAATGACACGGAAGCATATACGGAGTTATCTCCTGTACTTCCCGAAAACAAAATTGAGATAGTATTAGTGACCCCCCCACCGACTGCATATATATATATATATATATATATATATATATATATATATATATATATATATATATATATATATATATAGTCAACCCTTTTTCATATTCTATGTGTTAGAGGATGTCGAAAAGAAATCGAAATAGTTTTTGTTTTAATAGCTTTCATACTTTTTGTCTCTACTTAAACTGAACCACCGCCTAATGTGTATGTGTACATGCATATATGGAGACAGAGAGAGGAAGACATATAGGGTAAGCAAAGATAACATATATTAGAATATATCATATGTCTAAAATATCTTATTTAGTTTCGCATCGCTTGAATTTATTTATATTTTATTTTCCCATCTCACCGTCACTCGCTGACACTTTTCTGTAGGAACGTACACAATCTTCGCCCCGAACAACCGAGCTATATCTGAATTGAGTGCTGCTACAGTCGAAGCCTTGAATAACGACACAGCTCGCCTTGAGGAGATCATCAAATACCATATTGCGTTGGGAGTTTACAAGCATTCTGACCTCATCAATGATAAGACGCTGAGGTCTTTGCAAGACGATGAAATCAGAATAAATGTATATAAATTTCAACATGTGAGTAACTGCTCTTACTATACTTGTTGTTGTTGTTCCACTTGTAGTCATTGTTGTCGTTCTTGGCTAGTTCTAGTACAGCCCTAATCGTGTAGATCTATGATCAAAAGCATTGCATTCGTGACCATGTTGTATTTTATCTGACACAGTGTATCTAGTACTGCTTTATCCAATGAGAGACAGTTACGGGATCTTTTCCGTTTGGCTGTCATAGTTTCAAAATTTAAAGTATATCGAAAATTTTAAAATTTAGTACATTAATGTAGTTTTCCAAGCTGAATTGCTGGAGTTATTTCACTTTTTCCAGAAAAATATTTTAAAAGTTATAGAATTTGATCATTTTCATCTAGTCACGAAACAGGATTGGGAAGCTTTCATTTTGTGCGTGACAACACATTTTGTCAACATCCTGAAAATAGCATGTGTTGTCAATATTTGTATTCTACACGCGGAAAATGAGTAAACAACACGTCTTTTGTAGTTTTAAGCATTCAATATGCATTTAATGCGATAAACAGTGCATTACAAATTAGATATTTAAAAAAAAAACATATAAGCATTCGATATGCATTTCGGTGGATAAAACAGTAGAACACAGCGTCAGCAAATGGTTTCGATATATTTGTCAACACGTACTTTTTCGCAGTAGAGACTCATTGGCTCCTCAATTTTGAGTGGGTTTTTCTTGTTTGTTTGTTTTTTTGTTTTTTTTTTAGGTGGGAGCGTAGCCGAAGGAAGGAAAGAAATCACAAACATTTCTGGATTTCTTTTTCTTTTTTTTTTTTTTCCTTTTTGTTACTTCTCTCATTTTTTTTTTTTTCTCTTTTACTTTTTTTTTTTTCAGGCTACCACAGCTGAAGGCTGCCAAATCGTCAATTTTGACAACATTGCCAGCAATGGTGTCATTCATGTTATTAACGAGGTGATGCTGCCACCTGATGGCAAAATTGCTGACATCTTGGCTATAGATCCAGAATTCTCTATTTTCTACTCTCTGATAAACGGCACCAAATTTATAGATCTTCTGAATGGTGGGCGTTTTTTTTTTTTTCTTATGCTTTCAATCTACGCATAGTATAAGAAAGCGAACAGGTGGAGTTGAACGTGTGTGTGTGTGTGTGTGTGTGTGTGTGTGTGTGTGTGTGTGTGTGCGCGTGCATGTGCATGCGTGTGCGTGCGTGTACATGTGTGAGTGTGTATATGTGTATTTGTAGTTTTCTTGCTTGTCCTCCCAAGTCACACAAATTCTAGAAAGGCATTTTGTTATTTCTCATGCTGATTTCATCCCTCAATAATTTCTCTCAGAAATTTATTCTTTATACAGTTCCGGATCAATTATCCGGCAAGCTTGGGACCGGCAGTGTCCCGGATTTCTGGATATGCCGGTTTTCTGGAGGCAGTCTCAATATGAACTTAGAATATAAAATAAACTACGAAAAGTAAAAAGTTAAATGGTATTTAACAAATTCAAATTGATAAAATTCTAAAGCAGGGTCTATTTGATATTTATTAATCCATTTGATATTTATTAATCCATTTGATATTTATTAATAGTATTAACCATCTACAGATTGAATGTTGTAAACTAGCTATAAAAAAAAAGTACAAACGCAAGCAAAATTGCAAAAGAGTCAGAGAGTATCATAAAGAAATACTTATCGGAGCGCTTCAAATTAAAATCGTGTAGAGAATTTCTCAAAATTCAACATGAAACAGATGAATTTTGGAATATTTCTGCCACGAACGTTGAAAGTTTCTTTACAAACGTCCAAGTAACGGAAACTATCAGCACAATCCCACACAAGCTATTTTGGCATCCGACACTAATTAACAAACTTGGAAAGTTTTTAGTGACCTGCACAACTGAGTTCTCTTTACGTTGACGCAAGACAATCTATACATCAAGAAAAATGGAGTGGTTGTAGGGTTCTCTCTCAGATCTACATTCACGGAATTCTATATGTCTAACGTGAAAAAGCAAAATTGATCCCATCAGGCTGGTTGATTATATATTCATTGCGACCCAAAGCAAAACGCGCGAGAACACGACGTTGTGCAATCATTTCATGCTTAGGATGGAGCTGAGGTAACTTCGAAATTAATGAACTAATGAATTTAGGGACGCTATTGTTCTAAACTGAACAGAGTGGAACTAATGAGGAAATATGAAAACTCAAAAATAATAGTGGTTTCTTAAATACATGTTTGAAAGAAAGCTGTTCAAAGATAAAGAGAGAGAGAGATCTTCGTATGTATCCATGTATATGTATGTCTGTATATACATTTATATATATCTCGTTTTAGATAATTTACTGACGCTGTTCGCACCAAATAACGCTGCTTTTCAGAATCAACCCTCCAGTACCATTCCCCAGATTCAAGCTGATCCAGCCTTAAAGGACGGTAAGTGAAGCTCTAAATATTCTTGCTATATGTCCAACTGAGTTAAGGGTACTATGTATGTGTGTGTGTTTGTACGTATGCGAGAGGCGTGTAGTTCTCCAATAAGTTTTCATAAGAAAAAAAAATTATCGGGCATGGCTCAGCATGAAACCGTTCGGTAGCATAAATTGGCTGTTATGAGATTACATATGTGTGTGTGTGTGTATACACATTATATAAATTTTATACTCACACACACACACACACATATATATATACATATGCATAAACACACACATTCACACGCAAAAACAACAGAGGGAGAGAGAGAGAGAGAAACTTCTACGTTTTTCCGTAAAGATTTACAAACTATCCAACATACAAGTAGTTATGCTCAGACTTTAGACGATTTCGACTGAATTAGCAATCTCATTAGACAAGCGAAATAACATCTAATACTAAAATATTCAAATATTCAAGACGCTTTGATATTTGATGTTCGCTAAATACCATAAAAACATCAAACACTCTTGCAGATATTTTTCTGTTTTACAAGTGTTTTGCCTTTATTTTATTTTTTTTTTTTTTTTTTTTTTACAAATTGAATAGTAACATCTAACAGAAGCCTCTTGAATATTTGAATAGTTTATCATTAAATGTTATTTCGTCTCGCGTATAAATATCGTTAATTCCATCGAAACTATTTTTTAAGATCTGAGAAATCCTGTTACTTGTATATTGAATATTTGTTCTGCAAATCTTTACGAATCTATATTAGGCTTTCTCTGTTACTTGTGTGTGTGTGTGTGTGTGTGTGTGTGTGTGTGTGTGTGTGTGTGTGTGTGTGTGTGTTTGAAGTATATTATATGACGCTTCTTTAAAGCGACGAGCTAGCTGAATCGTTAGCGCATCGGACGAAATGTTTAGTGGTATTTCTTCCGGCACTTTACGTTCTGAATTCAAATTGCACCGAGATCGACTTTGCTTTTCATCCTTTCGGGGCAGATAAAATAAGTACCAGTTAAGCACTGGGGTTGATGTAATCGACCAGCTCTTCCCGGAAGAAATTTCAGACCTTGTGCCAATGGTAGAAAGGAATATACTATGCTCCTTTCTATCGGGTACTGAAATATGCGATTTGTGTGTAAGGGTGAAAGTTGAGATATGCTCTGTGCAAGACATTAATGATTAATTCTCATGGCAGACTAATTTACCTTCTTTTACAAGCGTAGACACACACATATATATGTGCCTGTATATATTTTTTAACGTATATAGATACGTTAAGGAGGCGCAATGGCCCAGTGGTTAGGGCAGCGGACTCGCGGTCATAGGATCGCGGTTTCGATTCCCAGACCGGGCGTTGTGAGTGTTTATTGAGCGAAAACACCTAAAGCTCCTACGAGGCTCCAGCAGGGGATGGTGACGAACCTTGCTGTACTCTTCCACCACAACTTTCTCTCACTCTTTCTTCCTGTTTCTGTTGTACCTGTATTTCACAGAGCTAGCCTTGTCACACTGTGTCACGCTGAATATCCCAGAGAACTACGTTAAGGGTACACGTGTCTGTGGAGTGCTCAGCCACTTGCACGTTAATTTCACGAGCAGGCTGTTCCGTTGATTGGATCAGCTGGAACCCTCGACGTCGTAAGCGACGGAGTGCCAACAAGATACGTTAAAAAATATGTGTATGCATTTTTGCTTGTTTGTATGTATGTATGTATGTGCGTATGTATGTATATGTCAGATCACTTTTAGTGCTACTGGTTAAATGTAACACAGTACAATTTGTCGCATGATCGGGCCGTCAGCAACAAAACCGGTAACCCTACCGAGCTTGCTTAATAAGGAGAGTGGTTTTCGTTGGATCATCCTGTACGATGACAAACAAGACCTGCCAAAGGAGGATAAACTCAGTAGTGTCAACGGCCATCATACAGATGGGAGTGAGAGATCCCTAGACTTTGTTTAGACATCTCTGTAGGAGAAGAAAATTCCGAAATAGCAACCCACCTCATTGCGAAGCCGGAGATCTTGCTCTTGCTTGTTTCTGAACTGGTTGAGAGTCTTCGCATGTTCTACAAGCTGCTATTGACTTTAAATTTTAGCACGGGCCTTGTTTGGTGCGACAATTTTAGAAAATTCTTATCTCAAAGTAACAAATTTTCCTTTTGTCTCTTTCGTCTCTAGCAATAATAAAATATCATACTGTGCGCGGAATATTGTGGACTCCAGGCATGCGCACTGGTAAGCTGAGAACACTGTCCGATGACGCTTCAGACCTACTAACTGTCAAACTGAAACGTGAGTAACTGCTCAATAACTTTTAACAGTGCACACACACACACACACACACACACAGAGGTTGTGATGCCTAAAATTTCAAGTGCTTTTCAAGTACTGTGCGATGTTCATGTGTGGAAAAGATGTGACGTATGCGATTGGGTATTTGTACTGTTGCAGAGGTCAATGGAAATCATTTTGCCATTGAAGGATGCTCTCTCATAGTTTTTTTTGTTTTTTTTTTAATGGAAGCAAAGTACGTGGATTTACAGTTTATGAATTCGGTTGATGTGCTTTAACTCCAAAGTCTTCCGTGATCGAGCAGACTCTTGGTCAAAAGCATTCCATCCTTGACCGTCCTGTACTTTCTTCTGTACAGGGAACCGAAGAGGAGTACATTATCCAATGTACCGTTTTTTTTTTAAGAGAATGAGGTGTGAATCGATGGAGATTTGGCTGTTCTTTCTAATAGGTCGAGTGATAACGTTGAGACCATTTCCTTGGATTCGTTACGGAGACAGATGTTTGTGAAAGATTAAGGAGTAAAGAATGATATAAACTGGAGCGTGTGTTATTAGAAGTGATTGTAAGTACATCACTAATGTACAGAAGGGAGAATCTGAGAAGCCTTACTGAACCTTCCTCCCACATCCCCCTACCCCAATCCACTTCACTCTTACACTCGCACACCTCCCCTATGTCCGCCTCTATACATAGATATCTTCCTATATACAGCCTTGCCTCCTCCCTTCCTAGCTCCTCCCCATAGAATCACATTTTCTTTCTTTGCTACCACCTTCCTCCTTCTTTATATTTTTCCATTCTTTTATTTTGGGTGGGCGATGAAGGATTAGCGTCCGAAATGTCAAAACCCTTTCCCTTCCTTTTAAACATTTAACAAATACAGTTAAAACTTGCTCCTTTTAGGACTTCCTTTTTTGCTCATTGTGTGTATGTGAGTGTAATATAAATTAGACAATTTAACAAAGAAATCTGTAATAATGACATCACATCTACATATTCGTTTTGCTCACTCTGGAAATCCTGGATTGTTTTAGTTTCGTTAGTAATCATAGTTATATGTCTTAGACCAAAGATCACCCAGACCCACACATCTATTCCTATTCTCCTTAAACATCTTCTTTCTCGTCTCTTACACACACACACACACACACACTCAAATTCACAGATACATATACACAGCACATACACATTTAATCACTTCTTCAACTTCACCAAATCCTAAATTTTTTTTTTGGCGATGGGCAGGGTTGCTGATTGATTCACTAAAAATGAAGAAAAGAATTATTCTCAGCCACACTCACTTCATTCACTTCAACTCATTTAACTCAGAGTCCTTTTTTTTCCCCTTTTTCTTTCTTATTCCAATGATGATCATCACTGCCACCACCACCACCATGAATAATTACTGCCTCCAGATTTTCATGTCACAGTTCAAAATGCCCAAATCATCAACCGTGACATCTCTGCCAACAATGGTGTCATTCATACCATCGACACAGTCTTATTCCCTCCATCAAAAAGTGTCATCGGTTAAATACTGCCACAATTATTACTGATACTGCAATGGCTACAGCAACCATCAAAATAAAGCCAAGAACAACGCTACAGTCAATAAAGAGGAGAGACATGAATAAAGGCAACATTGTAATAATATTTCTATTGTTCTTTTATTTTTTTATTCCTTTATTTGTTTCAGTCATTTGACTGCAGCCATGCTGGGTGACCACCTTGACCCCAGGACTTATTTCTTAAGCCTAGTATTTATTCTATCGGTTTCTTTTGCCGAGCCACTAAGTTATGGGGACATAAACACACCAACACCGATTGTCAAGCAGTGATGGAGACAAACACAGACACAAAGACACACACAAGAGGCTTCTTTTAGTTTCTGCCTACCAAATCCACTCACAAAGTTTTGGTCAGCCAGAGGCTATAGCAGAAGACACTTGCCCAAGGTACCACACAGTGGGACTGAACCTCAAACCATGTGATCAGTAAGAGAGCTTCTTACCACACAGCCACAGGTGTCCGCCTTCCATGCTAGCATGGGTTGGACGATTTGACTGAGGACTGGTGAACCAGGTGGCTACACCAGGCTCCAATCTGATTTGGCAGAGTTTCTACAGCTGGATGCCCTTCCTAATGCCAACCACTCCGAGAGTGTAGTGGGTGCTTTTACGTGCCACCGGCACGAAGGCCAGTCAGAAGGTACTGGCAACGGCCACGCACGAAATGGTGTATTTTACGTGCCACCTGCACAGGAGCCAGTCCAGCGGTACCAGCAACGAACTCGCTCGAATGTCTTTTCACGTGCCAGGAAGGCGACATTGGTAACGGTCACGCTCAAATGGTGCTATTTACGTGCCACCGGCACAGAAGCCAGACAGCTGGTGCTCTGGCAACGATCACGCTCGGACGGTGCTCTTAGTGATCTACTGGTACAGGTACCATCACGACTTCGATTTCCCCAGCAGCCTCACAGTATGCATATACATTATCAGCCATGATATCTTTAGACTATGTTTTCATAGTGAAAACCAAGTTACAATCCTTAAATTGATATCATCTCTGAACAGCATGGCAAATGCTCTGCTAATCTAAATGGACCTGGGGGTCCAATCGAGGCTAAATTTGCTATCCTCACTCCACCTGCTTTCTACAATATGCAAGATGACTTGCATAGATATGTCAATTAGCTAGTGACATCCGACTTACAAAAACAAAATAGTCAATTAGTTTAGTTTGTTAGCCAATTAGCTAACACCTTGGCTTAAATCTTTGACTCTGCATTTAGAAATGTTATGCACCTAAATTTAAACACAATATTGTCCCCTACCCATGTGTTTGTTAAAAAACACCATTATTCCCTAGATCACCTAATTGGGAATTACTGCACTCTAGCAGTTGCAGTACACATCTAGTACCGAAACAACAGTAAACAAATTATGTATGTTCAAATACAGTTCTGAACACCAATCTTAATGTCTTGGAGATATTCTCCCTATACAGCAGTTCAATACTTCCTACATCTCCGATTGTGTTGTAGACCATTTCATACTACTTCACTTGCGCTGAAAGTTGTAGAAAACTATCAATACAGAAAATAATACACATTACACCAATTTGATCAAAAGAAAAAGAAAAAGAAACAAATTCAATGGTAGGATTCAAATCTCGTATCTATAGCTTGTCAGGCAACAGCGTTAGCAGTTATATTACAGAGTGATAACCATTTATTTTTCTCACACTAAATTATGTGTTCTTTATGATGGAATGGCAGATGCTCTGTAATATAATCAGTAATGCAGTGGTCTCCTGACAAATGATATTAAGGCCTAACATTTACCAAAAACATCTTTCTAAATTCAAAACTAATAAAGGTACAGCTTAAATTCTACCATCTCCGATCCATTCCTCTTCCCTAAATATTTGGATGAAGTGTCTCCGATAGATTTTACAAATCTGTTTGAGAACAGTTGCCACTTATTTATCCTGGTTTGTCACAAGAATCTAGTCATGATGTCGTTTCCAACTCACATATCATCCCAGCAAATGGCTTTCATGTCCTCATATATGCTTAATCCAGCACACAAATCTTGTCCTTAGAGTTGAAGAAATAGTCGACAGCCATTCTTTCCACTACCAATTTTGCAGCAATATTTTACTTTAATTAATTAGAGAAGACAGGACAGTTCCATGGCAGACTCTCGGAGAATGGCGATATAGATATGGTCGCTGTTCAGTTTGAATTTCTTTGGAAAGTTAGAGACTGCAGACAGTAAGAAGCATACTTTACTCTCTTGTCTGCTGTCTCACAAAATCGGTGGTAGGTGACTTCTTTCAGGTGATTTATGCATCATTCTACATCAAATGAACTGGTAATAAATGGCATGGGAGTTGAAAGTTTGATAAAGCAACTATTATGAAAGAAAAGTTACTGTTTCCTAAAACCGTAACTGGTGAACCTAATAGATGTTCCTTTCCCCCAATTTAGCCTCTCCAAGTAGCAACAGTGCTCAACTCGGCACAGGCTATTTTATGTACCCCACAATGCCCAAAGGCCAGTTTCTCTGACTAGCAACAATACTCAACTTACAACAGGTTAACTTCACTGGGTAGAAACAATGTCCAGCTTCACACAAGTTAATCTCTCATAGTAAATACGATGCTTAACAATACACAGGCTATCAACAATGTTGTTCAACATTTATTGTGATTATTTTGGCTGGTGCTATTCGGGGGGGGGGGGGGTCTTTTGCCCACATTGTCTTGGGGAGAATACAACCTACTGATTTAGTCTTCATGAAAAGATTTTCTAGGGTTTCCATGTATTATAATAATTTCAGAAGTAATGTTTTTCCCAGGGCTAGTCATTTCACTTTTATTTTGTATTATGCATTTAGTGAATGATAATGTCATGGGTTATCAGTTTCCAATTGTGAAAGAAACGAGGGGATACGAGTACAATATGGGCAAAATTAAAACCACAAGGTACATTTAGTTCCACGGGACAGATGGAATTTGCTGAGGCAGGTTTTCTACAGCTATATGCAAGGCATTCCTGTCAACAACCGTCACTTGTTTCCAACCAAAGTAATATTTTCCCATGGCTAGACATGTTTACACAGAATAGGAATGAATGAATGACACTAATTTCGTTGAGAATAACATTAAGAATACATCATGTGTTTGTAGAATGCACAGCCACATATATGCTAATTCAATAAGCATGTAATTCAGTTGATTGGGTACTCATTGTTGACACCAGGGAAGATTCATTCTTTTATATTTCACCTTAAGGCAGTGAGTTGGCAGAATCATTAGCACACGAGACGAAATGCATAGCAGTATTTTGTCTGTCGTTACATTCTGAATTCAAATTCCGCCAAGGTTGACTTTACCTTTAGGGATCAATAAATTAAGTACCAATTACATATTGAGGTCAATGCAATCGACTGGCCCCTTACCCCAACATTTCAGGCCTTGTGCCTGATTATTTTATATTTCCTCTAATCATTTCTAGCATAGGCAGAAACAAGAAATTTGAGGTAGGGACAAGTCCATTGAAATCAAACCACCACTCCAATATTTTACAAATTTTTTATCAACTTTTGAAAGATGTCTGACAAAAATCAACCATGACAAGATTTGAACTAAATATAACTAAATACTGCAAGTCATGTAGTCCAACATTCAACCATTTCTGCCACTCTATAGCAACAGCAAAAATGATTTCTGACATAGGCACAAGGCCACAAATTTGAGGGACAGAGTAGTTGATTAGCACTTTCTATAAACAGCAAAAGAATGAAGGGAGAAGTTGAAAATCAGAATGTAAGGAAGGTAACTAAATACCGCAAAGCATTTAATCGGTCTTTCAATCACAATAACAATTAAAAAGAAAAAAAAAGAGGGGCAAAAAGCTAATCCAATTCTTTACTTTTAATTTATTAATGTTCATAAATGAAGATTAGAAAGGAAAAGAACAAGCAAATAAATATATACATATATATATATATATATATATATATATATACACACAATATATATATATTTATACACAATATACATATATATATATATATATATATATATATATATACACAATATATATATATTTATACACAATATACATATATATATATATATATATATATATATATACACACAATATACATATATATATACACAATATATATATATTTATACACAATATACATATATATATATATATATATATATACACACAGATAATGTATACAAATACATATATAGGTATAAAGGAGAAGGAAAAAATTTTAAACAAGCCAATATCCCTCTTGTCAGAATTGAAGCTATATCATTTTAGATACAGCCGATGTATGAATGAAGACGAAGACAACCCCACTTACACTACAAGCACTGTGATGCCATGTTATAGCTCTCAATTTCATGTATGCACAGTATACCATTTTTTTTCTTTTCCTTTTTTTTTTTTGTTTTTGTTTTTTCAAACACCATTGTGGTTACTTAAGTCCACACGCATTTTCATTTTATTTAATATTCTCAAGACGGGCAATCAGTAGAAGCCTTATCAGATTAAAATTTATGCAAATTGTTTCCTGACAATGGAATATAAGAAAAAAAATCATTTTTAAGAAACCAAGGGGTAAAAAATATAAATAGAAAAAAATATATAAAAAAATTACAGATCCTTATATATATATATATATATATATATATATATATATATATATATAAAACTATATGAACTTCACAAGATATTCATTTCAGAAATTTGCTGAACTAATTAGTGCAATAAGGATCACATTGAAGAAAGAAAGAAAGAAAATGTATACAGATGAGTTGATCCCCTATATATGATTAGTACTTATTTTATTTAGGAGATGAAAGACAAAGAGATGAAAACAAAACCAGTCATTGTAGGGATTTGAACTCAGAATGAAAGAGGGGATGTAACCAAATATTGTGATGTATTTAGTTGAACATACCAGTATTTCTACCGAGTCATAGTATTCACAAATAAAGCCAATTAAGAATAAACCCACAAAAGGAAGAATGTGTCACCAATGTAGCAAGGACCACATCATAGTGATCATAATGGTCAGTGAAGTAAAGACTACATCACAAAGATGACTCAAGGAATAAGATGTGGTCAGTACAACTCAGGCCACTATTACAAAAGAACCCCTTAAAGAACAGGATACAGTCAATAATAAAACATGATACAGAAACAAGAATTACTCCCCAAAAGAAGCAAATTACTCAGCTGCAAAGAAAGTTATCTGAAGAATATAGTGTGTGTGTGTGTGTGTGTGTGTGTGTGTGTGTGTGTGTGTGTGTGTGTGTGTGTGTGTGTGTGTGTGGTCAGAGCAGCAAGGGCCATGAACTATAAAACATAAGCTAAAGAATGAGAGGCAATGGCCAGTAGAGCAATGACCACACATTACAAAATATAACCCAAGGAATGTGAATAGCTGAAGAGATGGGGAGACGATAGTAGAAGAGGAACAGAAGGAGATGAAACATTAAAGAACAGAGAACATATACAAAAGAATAAAAAAAAAAAAAATAAAAAAACTTATTGTCACTTCCTAAAATTCTAACTACAGTAACATTGAAAAGAAAAACCATCACCAAACAAACAAAGAAACCAAGCAACAACTAACTATGGGAGGTGATGCTATTGTTTACTGATAGATGCTACGGGTGATGTGGGAGTCCAGTTGTGCAGAGATTTCTTTTCATCAGGCACAGGGTATATTTTCATTTAGGTGTCTGAACCAACATCAGTATCCTACTGGGCTTTACTTCAATACCTCTACTGAAAAAGAATTCAGTGGTAAGCATGATTAAACAAACCTCATTATATTATGGGTGCTTCTTTTAATGCCTCAGCCACCCTTCAGCCACAGATAAAAGGCATAGGCTAATCTATTTTCACTTAAGACTACAAATACAGGCTTAAGTTTCAGTAAACATTATAAGCAGTTCTTGCCACTATGACTAAAGTTTATAGGATTGCTTCAGGGAAGATTATGAGTTTTCTAGGAAAGCAGGAGCAATGGGCTTACTGCTACCCTTTTTGAAATTACACGTGTTGCTTGGAGCCAATCTTCAGAATAATGTTACAAGATGAAGGACATTGGGAATGTTGTGCAGAGCCAAAGAATTAGAATCTGAAAAAAATTTATTATCATTGATGTGGAGAAATTAGACTAAATATTATAAGTCATTTAGTCTGATGCTCTACTATTTCTTCCAGTGCCCTGTCTTTCATAATAAAACACATCACTGCTATGGCCAACACCACCTCATTATCACAATCATCAGCAACATTAACATTACTGCCTCAATTATTATTACCTTCATCACAACACCACCATGAAACAGCAAGGCCCCTTCTCTGCAGTTGCTAAGCCTATTCAATTATAACAGTCACATCTCCACAAACTTTCAAAGTTTCTTTAAAGCAGGCACTATACTAGCTTTCAAAGCAGCTTCTATCTAGTAACATTAACCAGCTCAAAGCCGAAATCAAATCCTTCTCAATATATCGACCTACCATATTTAAAATGAGGAGAAAAAAAAGAGCCAAAAGGCAGTTAGCTTCTATATTGGCTCTTGCCCTTTGCAATGAAGCAACCAAATTTATTCTAACATGACACCATCTTCTAAAATAAAAGAACCGCAAAGTCAAAACTTTTAGGGCAGTTCACTCCGCAATAAAGATGACGAGATGGTGGGGAGCATAGCTAAAAACGAAAACTGAATATTGACAAATTTATGCAATCAGCCATTTTATTTTTCTGACATGGATTTACAAGACCACCACCACCAACACTGCTTCTCGTCAATCCATAAAAACAGGGAATAGAAAAAAGGAATAACACACAAAAAAAAAAAAACACACACACACACAC
Organism: Octopus bimaculoides; assembly: GCF_046866305.1. Taxonomy (NCBI): domain Eukaryota; kingdom Metazoa; phylum Mollusca; class Cephalopoda; order Octopoda; family Octopodidae; genus Octopus; species Octopus bimaculoides. The sequence continues at coordinate 59,419,737 of NC_142941.1, forward strand.
ACACACACAAATTGAATTTAAGAAAACAAAACAAGAGGATGCAGTAAAAAATATGCAGTTAAATTTATGCAGTACCTTAGCTAAGGACAGCTTTATTCAAGCAGAACTGCACACACAATATATGTAGATGCACTTGAAATTGTTTGGACGCCATTACAAACTACCTGCTACATACTCCCTCACCCATCCCTCTACCCCAACACAAACCACCACCACAAAGACGCAGTAACAAGACACAGAAGAGAAAATTTCAAAAATGAGAACTTGTAGAGAGGGTTTGGTGTGGATGAACTAATTACACCAGTCATCAAATGGTTAAAAGGGAATAGGTAATTTTGGTAATTAAGGAGACCAGCACATCTTTGAGCTTTTGAAAGTCTATTTATACAGAGAAATATATTAGAGAGAGAGAGATCACATATATATATATATATATACTTGTAACTGCTGTGTATGTTTGTATGTAGGTGTGTGTATAGCTATACATGTAGATCACACATACGCATATACATGTGTGGATGGGTGTGTCGCTATACATGTGGCTCATACACGCTCATACACAGGCATATACGTGTGTGTGTGTTGTGTGTGTGTGTGTGTGTGTGTATGTGTAATCAATGTATATACATGTGCTTGTCTGTGCATGTGCTTACATACATAATATGTACATGTGTGCATGTGTAAACCGTGTGCGTCTGTGTGTACGACCATGTTTGTATACATATACTATATTTAATAGGTGCATATTACGGGAAGAAAGAGAGAGAGAGCATTTTATATACTATATGTAGTGCTTGTATTCTTTATATACAGTGGTTATGTGTTTGCATGTATGTGCAAATGCGTGTAAGAATGTGTGTATGCACATGTTCTGGAACACTCATCAACCTCCCTAATTACCATTATCACTGTTTGTAGTAGTAGTAGTGGTGGTTGTTGGTGTACTACTACTACTACTAGCATCAGAGGTGGTTGTAGAGGCATCAACAACTGGAGCAAGAGACATCATATAAGGAGGAGGTGGGATCTGCTGAGATGAATGTGACATGGCTGCCAGCTCTGACAACGGGACCTTAATGGCATCTTCATAGCTTGGTGGCAGAAGCATCTGAAAAAGAAAGACCAAACGCAAATAAAGCTATGCTTAATATGCAGCTAAGTGGAGGCGCAATGGCCCAGTGGTTAGGGAAGCGGACTCGCGGTCATAGGATCGTGGTTTCGATTCCCAGACCGGGCGTTGTGAGTGTTTATTGATCGAAAACACCTAAAGCTCCACAAGGCTCCGGCAGGGGATGGTGGTGAACCCTGCTGTACTCTTTCACCACAACTTTCTCTCACTCTTACTTCCGGTTTCTGTTGTGCCTGTAATTCAAAGGGTCAGCCTTGTCACACTGTGTCATGCTGAATATCCCCGAGAACTACGTTAAGGGTACACGTGTCTGTGGAGTGCTCAGCCACTTGCACGTTAATTTCACGAGCAGGCTGTTCCGTTGATCGGATCAACTGGAACCCTCGACGCCGGAAGCGACGGAGTGCCAACAACAACAACAACAACACAACAATATGCAGCTAAACAACAAACAGAGAATAAAAGAGAACAGCTGGAAAAAAAAAAGACTGGATGGTCGTAGATGGAATGCTTTTGATCATGAGTCAACTCAGTCAATGCTGATATAAAGCTGAACAATAGCAACAGCACAGCAAAATTAGCAGCAGTTGCAATAACATCATTGTACTGGAAACAGGTTGGAAGCAGAGAGAGACACCCAATAAAAGTGTAAAGAACAATTTTAAAAAAACAGCAACTGCTGCTACCATCTAACCCACAGGTATACAAGAGACAGGGAGCTTCTGTTGTCATTGTTAAAAATTGCAAACTTCTTCCAAATCACACCCTACCAACAAGTATTCAGTAAGGGCGGAAAAAAAAAAATCAACATTCTTCTACTACCATACAATACACGATCAAGAGAAATCAGTATGTAACATTATCTTCTTTGCAGTTCATTTTTTTTTTCTCCATATCTGGATTAGTGAAATTGTGGATCACATCCAGTCGTTCAACTCCCCACAATAAATCTGCTCAATCAGGGCTGATCAAAACAAAAACAGCCACTGAACATTACATATTTATTGCGACAATGTCTTCGCTAACAACACTGGCTTAGATTAATTAAAAGCTTACCTCAGTATCAGGGTCCACTCTGTATTCCCGAATAAGGTTCCTTCCTGCAGATACCAGCTGGGCATACTTATAGCAAGACCAGATGACTCCCAAACAGTAAGCCTGAAAAAGAAGAATCATATACATACATTATATATATAATAATGTATCAACAGAGAGAAAAAGAGAGTGGAGGTATGTGATTTAGTAGTTAGGGTCATGCTCATAAGATTGTGATTTCAATTCCTGGGGAGGGGAGGGGAGGGGAGGGAATCAGAGGAGAGAGGGGGAGATGGTGGTGCGTGAAGTGTGTAATCTTTTTTTCTGAACTAAGATTTTTTCCTCTGTTACTTAGCCAGTCTACAACACCTTTACATGATTAGTTGAAGGGAAATTTGAAGAGCGAAAGAAAAAGGAGAGAGGAAAAAATGGGTAAGGCAAAAAGTGAGAGAGAAAGAGGGAGAGTGCTGTGTATTAAGTCTATAGAATTGTGTACAGAGTATATAAAGTGTATATATAAATACATTAAATAATCATCATATTCCAATTTCCTTCACTTTTCAAAGAGCAGCAGATGAGAGATTATATTTTGATACAGACACAACACAGGCTATACTTTCAGGTCTTTTGGATAAAGTTTTCAGAAATAACCCAATAAGTTTACCATTAATTCCGTGAAATATTCACAGGTCCCGCTAGTATAAGTAAATTAAGTTGAATATCTGCAACTAGGAGGAAGAAAGGGAGAGAAGAACAAAGACAGACACTTGGGAGTGGGGAGAAACAGTGGAAAAAGAGAGAGACATGGCAAACAAGAAAAAAAGTAGAGAAATATGCATTTTATACACTCACCCTGATAAGCAGGAATACCACAATGAAGATGACAATCAATAACATCTGAAGATCACTGTCCATCTCCATTAGGCGTTGGAAGCCAGGACAGTTATCCTGAATAAGATATAAAAAAAAAAAATCACATAATTCCAGGAAGAGTCACTTTGGAAAAATATTCTTAGGCAAAACCTGAAAAGAAAGTGACAAAAAACAGTTTCCTTATCTAAACTAGGCACATTGTTAAATTTTGTAATGGAAGGGTAGCATGTGACATGAACGATGCCAATATGTTAGTGTCATGTGTATACATTCTATTGACAAAAATGCATTGTACTTGTGTTGGCATTCACTCAAGATGAGTTGAACCAGCCTCTACCAACAAATTCACATCATAATCCAATCAACCACTCTGGAGCAAATGCATCACAGACAAGAATGTGTGACGAAACCAAAAGAAGTACCTTTTGAGTAATACTCATTAGATAACTGAATTCAAAACTTTTATTTTTTTTTTAATCTGTCATAATGGTTAAGCATATGGCGTTTCCAGTATTACAAACAAGTAAAAATGTTATATGGGACATAATTCAAGACAATAGTGTTAGAAATTATTTCCCTTAGATGGTTTGCCTAAAATTATTATTTTTCTTTTTTTTATAATTTTTACCATTTACTAAGAAAAAATTAATGCAGTAACTCCATTCCTGTTTGGAATTGATATCCAGTAAATATCGATATCTATTTTAGCCAAGTCCAAGCTTCCTTTCTCCAAATCATTAATAATAAATAAATCATTAATACATAATATCACCAAATTCTAACTCACTGCTTCAGATTTTTTAACAAATATTAGGCTTGAAAACTGAACAAAGAAAAATTCCAGAGTAAAATTACCAAGAAATTCATCCAATAAAATACAACAAATAAACACACACGGTGCAAACAGAAAGTCTTTTGACAAGAAATTCTAAAATGTGTTCCTTATGCTAAAGAGTGCCTAGCTCCAGTTTTTTTTTGCTCAGAAACAACATATGAATTGCAGTTTCATGAAGTTTAGGATTTAGCAACAGTTGCAGATATTTCCAGTATAGAACCTTAAAAGTTAAACAATAATTAGTCATTCATTTGTAAAAAACATGCACACACACACACACACACACACACGTCTATACTCACCAGTCTTTGTTCCTTGAGCCACACTTTAATGTTTGTTGTAAAGAGGGAAGATCCAACAATAGTCAGACAGCTAAGACAGAAGTCAAAGACCTGAAGACCAAAGAAAGGAATCAGGTATCCAGGTCGATTCTGTAACAGACAAGAGACAAAAATGGTTAGTAGTTATACAACAATGAAGAAACACTACATCAACAGTGTGTGTATGTGTGTGTCAGTATAGTTGTATATCTGTTCATCTATACATAAGTGTATATGTCTGTGTATACATTTATGCTGATGCCTCTTCATCACGTTTGCCTGTAGATGCATGTACTCAGCTGCTGGGATATGTGCATAAGTGTCTATATGAGTATTTCTGTCAGTAGGTGTCTTTATGACATTTGTGTAATTTCATATGAATGTATGGGTGAAAATGCTGAAACAGATTCTAAACAGACTAGGGTTCCAGACAGGTAAAAAGGGAGATTTGGACAGACACAAAAAAAGAGGTAGATTCAGTCAGACAGGCAGACAGGAAAAAGGAAGATTTGGACAGATGACAGAGAAAAAGGGAGATTCAGACAGACAGAGAAAAAGGGAGATTCAGACAGACAGATGGGAAAAAAGGGAGATTTGAACAGACAGACAGAGAAAAAAGGAAGATTCGGGAAGACAGATGGGAATAAAAGAAAGATTCGGACAGACAGACAAGAAAAAATAGAGATTCGGACAGACAGGAAAAAAGGAAGATTCAAAGAGACAGACAGAAAAAAAGGGAGATTCAGACAGACAGAAAAAATGGGTGATTCAGACAGACAGACAGAAAAAAAAGGGAGATTCAGACAGACAGAATAAATGGGGTTTCAAACAGACAAAAAAAGGGAGATTCAAACAGACAGGACAGGCAAAAAGATTCAGTTAGACAAAAAGGGAAATTTGGACAGACAGAAAAAAAAAAAGAGATTCAGATAAATGTAAATTTTCATAGCTTTATCTTACTATTCTCACTACACAAACAATCTTTCTCTTTTATTGTTTACTATGAAGTGGTATAAGTGTCTTAATGAAGTGCTCAGATTAAATGCTTTACTGCAATGAGTTCTAGCCATCTAAATTCCAAGTTCAAATCCGACAGAAACCAATTTTTCTGGCCTATTTTTGTAGGGAAACGAAAGGTGATTACTCACCAAATATTGAGATCAGTTCAATTGATTATATTTCTCCTTTACAAAATAATCCTGCTGAAATGGTCTTTGCCTTTCATCTTTCCAGAGTAAACACACCATACCAATTAAATATTGCTAGTTGACTAAATTGCCTACAAAATGTGTAGCATTTTGCTAAATCATTAGAATATGAGACAAAATTCCTTGCAGTACGTGATCCCATCATTTAGACTCTGAGTTCAAATCCAGAAAAGGTTAACTTTGGTTGATAAAATAAAATATCAGTGAAGAACTGAAGGTTGATAGAATTTACTGTTCCCTCCTCTATTTCTGGCCCTATGCCAAAATAAGAATTTATTATTTTTGAAAAATGTTTTATTATAATGAAATTTTAGGTAAACTGTCAATATCCTTCTTTTGCAGTAGATGACAGATTTGGCAGAGCAGCAAAAGTATTAAAAATTTTTAATGCCTTAGAGTATTTAGTTAAGGCATTTTGTGTAATGAGTTCAAATTCCACTGAGGTCAACTTTGGTCCCCACTTTTTTTTGTACTTGATAGAGTAAATAAAATAGGTACCAGTGATATACTGGTATTCAGATCAGGCCTCCAGTTTGAAGGAAAGCTTCCTACCTTCCTTCCACCAGTCTTGGAGTCTGAAAAACATCATGGGAGCTGCCTTTCCTCCTCTGACTAATGAATAGTCATTATTATGATACCAGCTACAATAGAGAAATGGGAACTGAGATGAAGCAGGTGTAAAACAGCTTCTTTTCTTTGTGTGTATTTAAATGTTGAAACATTTTTCATATATTTGTGTGAAGATTGAAATGACACACAACACAAGTGGCTTTTGACATCATGTAATGATACAAAGCATAGACTATATACACTGGACCTCTATTTCACACTGTGAGGAATGTTTCAAAAGAGAAAAGAGAGGGACAGAATAGACAGGATCAGAGAAGGCAAAGGAAAAGTCAGAAAGAGATGAGGGCTAGAGTGAGAGAAAGAGAGAGGGGGGATCAGAGAGAAGGGGGATCAGAGAGAGGAGGGTCAGAAAGGTGGGGTTCAGAGAAACAGAGAGAAAAGTCTAGAGGTAAACTGTTATGTTTGTTGTTGCTTAAACATGGAAGAACAAAATAGTAAATACCTTAACAGCACCATAGATGAGGAGGACACACATTGTTGTAGAGCAGAGGGTGATGGCATAGACAACACACAGATCTTCTATAAAAGATAAGATTTGAGTAAACATTATTACATTGCGCATGCACACACACACACACATAAAACCAAACAATATGCAACAAAATGGGACAAAAAGCAGCATAAAATAAAAGAAAAAGACACTAACACTGAAAGACACACAGATCCATGCATTTCACATATGTACGTCTATAACAGGAACATTGTACAAACATATTTGTGCAAAGATATTTATTCTGTCATTACTCAAAGTCTCTCACTTAATCCAATCCTTCTGGCAACATTTCAGAGCAGAGTGAATCCCCAGCCATGTACAAGTAATTATACTCTGCACCATGTATTCATTACTCTTCCCATTTAGTAATGTGTGTGTGTGTTTGTGTGTGAGCATCACCATTTTAATTTCCACTCTTCCATGCTTGCGAGGATGGAATTCATTGAGGCAAATTTTCTAGAGCCAGATACCCTTCCTGTTGCCAACCCTCACTTGTTTCCAAGCAAGGTAATATTTCCACTTGGCTGGACATATTTTCACAGCAGATTAGAAACAAATGACACTATTTGTATGATGGTGACACACATTTACAAGTATCAAGTGACATCATGACAAGGAGACATACATAAACATAAATATATTGGGTCATCCCATAAATGTGGGTTTTTTTTTATACTACTTTTATTTTTCAAAATTAAGATAAAGTTGTTTTTTAATCTAAAATATACTCTCCTTCATTTTCTACAATGCTCTTCCATCTCTCTGGTAGACTTGCAAGGCCCCTCTTCCAAAATTCACTTGTCCATGACCAAAAATACTCTTCCAATACTCTGACCTCATCTACAGAATTCATATATTTTCTGTCCAAATGATTTTGAAGACTGCAGAATAAATGATAATAAGAGGGGGGAATGTCCGGCAAATATGGCAGGTGGGGCATCATTTCCCATTCAAACTGCTCCAGCCTTTGGAATATCATCCTCACTGTATGTGGCTGAGCATTATCCTGATGGAGGAACACCTTTTGCCTTGAAACCAAAGATGGTCCTTTTTCTTCTGGCACTGACTTAAGCTGCTCAAGCTGCTTGCAGTAGTTTTTGTTATCCTTTGGTTTGGCTTTAAAAGTTCAATGTGGACTAAACCTTCCATATCCCATCAAACAGAAAACACCTTATGTGGTTGAAGACCTTCTTTAGCCTGGGTGCCAGTGTTTCTCCTTTCCCTACCCACTGTCTTCAGCACTTGACATTTCCATAGAGAACCCATTCTTCAGGGCACATTTCTTATATATAATATAAGAAAAAAAAACCTGAAGTAAAATATAAGAAAGAAAAAAGATGGGACAATTGCAAGAGGAATATCTTTCACCAGAAGTCTTTTGAATCAGGGTTGGGATGGAGTTAATCAACAACAACAACATTCAAGAATATTCAAGTTACCTTTGCTCCTCCATATTGAATCAAACAGTCCATTCTTGTAGGGTTCCCAATTGTTCTGGTCCTCTTTCAGTAAATATCTATCAAACTCAATAGGAGAGGATGATCGGAAAACTTTCAGGAGTTCTGGATGTACAGTGGCAATGACCAGTAAGCACATAACAAAGAGATTGGCAAGCTGGAGGATAAAAAAAAAATTATAAAATTAAACAGAAACATAAAAATAATACATCAAATAAGAAATACAAAAAATAATTATAATTACTTCTTACTATTAGCACAATTCTAAAAATATGGAGAGGAGTTGGTGTGAATAATAGAACTCAACTCAGTACATCACTAAGTATATTTTATCAACAAGAGAGAGAGGAAGGACAAAATCACCCATCGCAAATGTGAATCCGGAATACTAAATGAAAGAAACAAATACTGTACACTAGTGCTCTACTGCTGCTTCTACTAATGAAAATGGTTTCTAATAAAAGCACAAGGTTTATGGCAGCAGTTTGGCAGGAGCTGGTAGGGCCAGGGACCTCACCAGACTCCATTGTCTGTTCTGGCATAGTTCCTGTGGCTGGATGCCCTTCCTAATGCCAACCACTTTACAGAGTGTACTGGATGCTTTTTATGCATCAGTGCTTTTAACATGGCACCAGCCTGATTGCTTTTTATGTGGTACCAGTGCTTTTTACATAGCACAAGCGCTGGTATCAATTCTGCTATGATGAACGGGTCTTCTTGAGAACAGCAAAGAATCAGACATCTCAGTGCTTTGTCATCTCCTTCATAAGGATAACGTATATAAGACTTCCTAATCCACTGTCCATTTCTTTTTAAGATGATAGAGTTGGGCTTTGAATAAGATTTGGCAGTTATTTCTCACAGGTTGAGTGACCATGTAAAATCTTACTTGGTCCAACACCCTTTTGTTTATTTCTTCAATTAACAGCAACATGAAAGCACTATTTATAGTCGAAGTTTGACAATTCAGCAAAAACGAGTGCTTATATCTCCATATGATTTTTTTATTGTTTCATTATTTTAAATATATCTTTATAGATTAAACCGGAGACTTAATCTATGTTCAGGTTTTACAAATTGGTTTGAACAAAGACAAGCTTTGTTTGCCAATGAAAAAGAGTTGTGTGAAACCAAAATTTGGATTAACAATCCCAAGCTATCATATATATATATATATACATACATTTTGTCTACATAACTTCCACACTCTTTCATTTTATATCAATGCATAGTGTGTGTGTTTGTGTTAAACAATAATATGAGAAACAATATATAATGAATTTCTTTGATAGGCTTTGTTTCTTTTTTTTTTGCTGTTAAAAACTTAACTGTTAGCTTAAAACACACACAGAGTTATAAAGCTGCTTTGCTCCAATAGTTTCTCTGTCCTGATCTCACTATAATATCTTTAGTCTGGGATATAAGCCTATTACGTACATATTTATCTAGAGCATTTTGTGTGTGCAAGCCTGTGTCACAACACACAAATATTCCATTTGAGTAGTTCAGGCTGTCCCGGCAATATCAATTTACTGGAGATTCAAAAATACACTGACTGAGGATAAGCAATGGGGAAGGGATAAAGTAAAGGTAATGAATATGTAAGCACAACAGCATAGAACCATCATTCGAAACAGATGCCAATTACAGGCAACAGCTGTGCAAGGAAACCACTGTAGAGAAAATGACAGCTGTGCAAGGAAATATACACAAGGAGCAAAAATGACAGGAAAGAGGTAGTATGACAGCAATATTCTTGTCACATGCAAATACATCATGACAAACAGACTCTACCATTACCAACACCAGTGACAAGTAAAGAAAATGAAGTCCACAAGTCAGAGAATGGAAGAATTAGTAAGATATCAGACAATATATCTTTTGATATTTATTTATGTACTTTTACATCTTGAGTTTGCTTCCCAGCTATGTCAACTTTTCTCTTAGTCCTTCTAAGATTAATAAAATAAATTCCAATCAAGTACTGGGATTGATATTATTGACTATACTTTTGGAAATGAGGCCCCAGTCCAAATACTGAAACCAGTAAAAGAATGAAAGAATACTGTATTTTCAAAGTAATCATTATAACTCAGAAATCATCAAAAGCACATATTTCTAATGAGGTGATAAAAAATTTACATACTGTTCTTAATCTCAAGGTTGTGACGTAGCAAATGTAGCTGCCAAATTAGGTCATTTAACAACACTGTGAGCTTATGAAACATGCAACTGTTTAAAAACACTTTGATTTAATTTCCTTTTGGCATTGAGCAAATACAACATTCAGGCTTGCACACTTACTTATACAGCTTTAAAAGAAACCGTTATCTAAAAGCCAACAGCAACCAAAATACAAAGTTATCTTTATATTAGGACAAGTCATAAATATGCAAGAGTGTAGTCAATCAAAACAGTTCCCAGAATATAGGTGGTACCTATTTTACTGGAAATTTATGTCCAGGCTTAACAACTTGCCTTAAAGACAAATTGTTGTTGATGATGTTTCGACCCAAGTCAGCTATGAGCAGACATGATCAAAAGTATTCTGTCCTTGACCATCCTGTCTTAATGAAGAGGCTCTGTCATTTGTCAGTGGAAGAGAGCCTCTATGGCACTGCTCAACCTGCAAGAAATGGCAGTCACATCTCTCAAATTTACACCCTAACATTTTAAAGAGGGAAAGGCACATTAGATAAGTAAATCCCAGATACACTATATCAGAAATGAAAGGAAAAAAGACAGGATGGCCAGGGCTAGAATGACTGATCATATCTGCTGGACTTGAAGCAAAACAACAATTAATAACAACAAAAAAAAGAGACAATGAAGCTCAATATACTCCTTAAAAAGATAGGATGATCACGCAGGAATGTCTGATCTATTCAATTAGGATTGGCCAGAGATTAAACATCTAGAAGTAGACACTTGTTTTGTCTAGAAGTAGACACTTGCTTTGGTTTTACAAATGATTAACAATGCATTGAGTGTGGAAAGTATACTGGTTCAAATCAATTTCCAAAACATAAACAGTAACTATTTTATCAACTTAGCAGATCAAATGGTAAAGTAAAATCCAATGGCATTTGAACTTGCAGAACTGCAGTGCTTTTGGCCTAACATACTACTCCTGTCACTCTACAATCCAAACGATAAGAATAATGATTTCTGAGACACAAGGACAAACTTTGTGGGAGGCTATGACCCATTATATCACTGTTATTTTATCAATCCAGAATGTTTAAGAAGCAAAATTAAATCCAGCAAACATTTGAACTCAGAATGAAAAGGGTTGTAGCTAAATACCAAAGAAGACTTAATCTGGCAACCCATTATTGCTTCCACTTCAGTATCCCCATAAGCACAATGGCATACACTCTGGGGACAGGTATAAACAACAATATAGTGTGTGTTATTGGACAAAAGACGTCTCAAACAGCATCTGACCTTTGATATTCAGACAGAAGCTGAAAGACTTTTACAATATAGTTCCAGATTATATGAGGTATTCATCAATGATGAACCAAGTCATTATGTACCATGGTTGTTCAACAAGCTAATTTGCTATGAGGGGCATAAAGTATATTCTTTAGACTTTACCCTTCATATGAGAGTGAGAGATCTAGAGAGAAGTTGGGGGGGGGGGGGGGGGGAATGTACCAAATCATCGGCTTTTGTACTTCTTAGAGGAAATCAAATGATCGAACTTTATCAAGTTCTCCTTTGCACAATTGCCAGTTTCCTTGGATTTTGAATTTTAGCCTATCCCAGATTTCAACTAGACTGTTATACATGGTTGGGTATTGAAAGGTACACTTTGTTGACCACAGATCTTCAAACAAACTTGAAATCGAAGGAGTTATGCATCTTCTGCTAAAGTCACAAATCATTAATTGCATGATGATTGTTCTAGGTGCAATCCAATGAGGGCTGCATCATCAGCATATGCCTCAAGTTGAATGAACTAATACCAGTATTAAATTATAACATGAAACAGCAGTTACTTGTCATTAAAAGGTTGTGTGACCTGCCACATCACACTGCAAAAAAAGAAAGAAAAATCAATTTATATATACTGATGTAAGGAAGACAGAGGAGAGCAACTTTCTAACTGAAAGGTCAGATATTCAAGTCATACACACAGAAAAATTTACAGAGAATTTACATTGTGTGTGTGTGTGTGTGTGTGTGTGTGTGTGTGTGTGTGTGTGTGTATATATAGAGAGAGAGAGACAGACAGACAGACAGGGAGAGAGAGACTGACAGACAAGGAGAGAGACAGAGAGACAAGGAGAGAGAGAGACAGAGAGAGAGACACAGAGAGAGAGACAGAGACAGAGAGGCAGACAGACAGACACACACACATGTTAGAATGTAGTGAAAGATTCAAAGAAATTGCATACATAAAAAAATCTCTCACACACTCCCCACCAAACACGTGCTTTCTATCTCTTTGAACTTACTGGAAAAATGATTTCACAATATAAAAAAAAGAATAACGCTAATTGTATTAAAAATGCATTATCAACATTTGCCCACCAACATATCTCTAAACAATGCTTATCATGGATGACTTTATTTACAAAATTGCTGAGATAAATACAAATACAAAAATAAACAATATTCATAGGATAAGGCTCGTTATTCTAATTTTAGAATTAACTCAAACACCATGATGAAGCCTGACTGGGTAATTGATTTGGGGCTGTGTCTCTTCCTTTTGTAATGATATTGGTTTCAAATGTTGGTACAAGGCCAGCAATTTCAAGGGAGGGGGTAAGGTTATGCCATTGGAGGAGGGGCAGTGTCCATCATACTCGCAGGCACTAGCTGAAAAACTGTTGAAAGCAATGTGATTGATATTCAGCTTCAACTTTTGAAGATTGCAAAGGTAACATAAGGGGTAAAAGGATGTTAGAGTGGATTGCAACTCAGTTCATGTAAAGGAGTAAAGACCTCTTTTGGTCACAAATGACCATGAGATTGCACCTAGAATGTTGCCCTCCTAGGCACAAGTCTAGGCAAGGTTGTTTGCAGAAGACCAACAATCATCAATGCATACCAGCCTCCCCCTCTCCACACCACCGATGTTGTCCAAGGGAAAGACAAAAGCCAACACATTTATACAATTTAAGGGAGATGAGTTACCACCAGAAATATGCAGACTTTGATAATCATAAGTATATACAAAGGTGCATAGTGAACATTAATTATCAATATGCAGTGCCTGAGATGGGATGAAAACGTGGTCAGTCGCAGAATCTCATGGAAGGAACTTTGGGCTTGGGAACAAGCAAGAACAGCCTTCCTGATCAAGTCTACCTTCGACGTTCTACCCTCACCGGCGAACTTAGTTCGAAGGAACATAAAAACAACCGATGAATGTGGATGCGGGGAGAAAGCGACGGTGAGACACGTTCTGTCAAGCTGCAGACGAGCACTGGAAAGGTATACATGGCGCCATAATCAAGTCCTTGGCATCATAAGTGCAGCACTCAAGGAGAAGATCGAGGGATACAACAGAGGAGAGTACCCCGAAGTGGAAAAGCGCAGGAAAATATACTTCCAGAAGGAGGGAAAAGGACATAAGATCAGGCCTCCAAATAAAATATGAGATAGATGGAAGGGATACTGGGAGCTGGCCACGGATTTGGGAAGTCTAGCAATTTTCCACTTATAAAAAAAGACCAGACTTAGTCATATGGAACACAGAACAGAGAATAGGAATCTTGCTAGAACTGACAGTACCATGGGAAGAAAACATCGACAATGCAGAGAAACGAAAGAAGAGATATGAAAAACTAATCGAAGAGTGCAGAGAACAGGGATGGACTGTCGAGTACTACCATCTGGCAGTGGGGGCTAGAGGCTTCATTGAAAGAAAAATGACAACGCTATTCAAGAGAAGATTTGCGTTTTCAAACTCGGAACTGAGAAAACTGATAAGGAGGATACAGGAGGCGGTCGAAAAAGCCAGCTTCTATATATGGCTGAAGCGGGAAGACCGAAAATGGCTTGAAAGTCATAACATGTCTAGGTAAGACAGGCTGACACTGAAGTGGCTTCACGCCCTCCATTGTCAGTTAAAGTTCAGACAGTGTCATGTGACAACTTGCTGGAGCTACTTGCTGGAGCCTAGCAGCAGGAAGTTTAGACAGTGTCATGTGACAACTTGCTGGTGCTGCCTACTGGACCCTAGAAGCGGGAAATTTAGACAGTGTCACGTGACAACTAGCTGGGGCTGCCTGCTGGAGCCTAGCAGCAGATATAAAAAGGGGAACTTGACATGACGATCAGTCGGACGCTGACACTCGTTGATGCTGCATCGAAGAGGCCAGGGAATAGAAGAAAAAAGACATGCACCCAACACCAGAGCTGAAGACACCTCCGAAAGGAGGGGCCCCGCCACGTCAAAACGGTAGAGGAATAGGGGCCGAAACCGGACGTGGTTCCTCCTGATGATGTCTTGAGCTAACTGGATCCTATAAAGGAGCTGTTGTGGTAGCAGACCACAAAACATGGTTGAAATTCCTCCTGTGTGTATATGAGTGGATTTGATAGACAGAAACTGAAAGAATTCTGTTGTATATATATTTTCTATCTATCAAATCCACTCGCAAGGCTTTTGTTGGCCCAAGGCTATAGTAGAAGACACTTGCCCTAGGTTCCACGCAGTGGGACTGAACATGGAATCATGTGGTTGAGAAGCAAACTTCTTACCACTCCTGCACCTGTATGTATGTATATGTGTGTGTGTGTATGTGTGTGTGTGTTAGTCCATCACCATTTGACAATCAGTGTTGTATTTAAGTCTCCGTAACTTAGCAGTTCAACAAAAGAGACCGATGGAATAAGTACCAGGCTTAAAAAATAAGTACTGGGGTCGATTCATTTGACTAAAAGATTCAAGGTGATGCACCAGCATGGCCACAGTCTAACGACTGTAAAAGATGTGTGTGTGTGTGAAGCGTGTATATATTATATATATATATATATATATATATATATATATATATATATATATAAAATATTTCACTCTAGAAAACGAACAAAAATTAGTGGAAATCCGTATATTTCATTCTTAGAGATGTGTCACAAATGAATAAATAATTAGCTTCTGGCAACATGACAATACAGGTGTTACAAGGTAATCAACATTTGTTGTCGTCAAATGTTGACACCAGCCTTGAATTTAAACGATTACGTCTTTCTAGAGTATTTATCGTATAATGGCAATTTTGATATTGAGAGCTGGAGCTCTCAATAATAATAGTAAATATAAAGCTTGAAAAGGTATTTGTTGCCCTTTCACCACCACCACCACCGCTCTCTTCAACTAAGAAACCTAATAACGTGAGACTGAAATGAGGAATCAGACAAGGTTATCTTTATAAACACATGACTGTAGTGAAAATATATATTGCGCTCATTGTATGTGTCCATAATCTTGCATTGCTTTTACAATTAATGTTAATAATTATTAGGGCTAACATTTACAAAAAAATAAGCTTGACTGAATTGTAAAGTTGAATGCAAGCAGCTCTATTATTGCCTTGTATTTTCACACACGTTTGTGTATTTGTTTTGCAAGATTCTTGATGTGAAATCGAGTGTTGAACCATATTTGGAGGTGGTCATCTTTTGCCAATAAACACACGCACCGAGTTCTTTTGTCAAACGTTCTGTGATCTCTTCGGTGACATTCTGTGCCTCGTGTCTCCTCTTGCCCTGTCTATTCTATATAAGTGGATAATTTTAACACTTTTTTTTTAACTGGGCCGCTGACAGCGAAGTCATCCTTATCGAGGTGTCAGGTGATGCCTGTGGTGGTGCTTAGCTGTTGCAACGCCTTAGCCACGCCATCGCCCACAGTAATGCCGCGAACGTGTTGGCTTGCTTCAATAAGTTCCGCTGAACCTTATGGTGTACGGCCGATGGATGTGTTGAATTGATTTTTTTCTTCCTTCGCACATAAATGTGTTTTCGGTTCGGGATTTGAATTTTAACGTGGCATATTCATTTAGTTAAGTATGTTGTAAATTAAATGCAAAAAATAAAGCGAACGATTCTATACATACATACATATATATATATATATATACACACACACACACACATTAAAGAGAAAATACAGATTTTGAACATCGGATATTAAGAGGCTTCAGAATTTAAAAAAATATTATTTTAATGAGAAACTGGTCAGGACCAGAAGATTTATAGCTGCAGTATTTAATGTGCCTCCCCGAATTTGCTTCCTCTTGGCTTTAAGAAAAACGGAAATTGTTAAATGAAATCTACACATACACTTCGGACGGTGTAGATTACAATTATATAAGAATTTAATGTGGAATAAAAAAAATTATGGGCACGCACACATACATACATACATACAGAATTACATCTCTCTCACTCACACACACACGCATACAATGAAATTTGAAATTTTGAAAAAAAAATCGTGGTGTGTGTGTATATATGTGCGCGCCCCCACCATTTTTTCACATTAAATTCCGATATGAATGGTATTTGTTGAAAATTTCATTAAAAAATATCAATTTTCTGAAAGTTATGAAGAAACAAAGTCGGAGAGGGGGCACAATTGTGTAGATACGCCTTTGGGTGTATATAAATATTTCGTACGTATTTGAAGCGTATGTATATATATTTGCTTTGCGTAATTACAATGTTTTGAAGAAAATGAAAGTGGAACAGCATTTTCGATTTCAAGAAACAAACTAGTGCTTTCAATCGTCGCATGCAAACGAAATAAAATTAGTTTGTGATTTTAAAATATCAATTTTAAAAATTAATTTATTATCATTATCATTCTTATTGTTTTTGTTTTTTTTCTTATCATTAGTAGTAGTATCATTCTTGTCGCTACTAAAAGTATTTGACAAATTCTGAATCCCGGATATTCAAAACAAAGACCTAAAGACAGTTTAACAATGGTGGAGATGTGCAATAAAATATATGTGCGACAATTAAAATGAAAGTAACAAAACAGTCCGAAGAACGGGAACGCGAAACTCCGAGTAACAGCTTTTGTGATATTTTTGCTGCTTTTTAATAAAGTGTATATATATATATATAACACCACAACACACAACTCGTGATTGTGTGGGTGCATGAATTTATCGTGTTAGCAATGCAGCATCATTTAAAAAAAAAAAAAAAAAGAAGACAGAATATTTGAATTAGCTTGTTGTATTCATGACCATAAAATCTTGTTAATTACGTATCGACCTAAATGAATCTCGTCGGCTTAAATAGAAATAATACAAAAGAAATGTTCGCCCAGAAATTGCGAAGATCTGTCAAACAGTTTCAACCAGTTGATGTGACTGATGTCATTTTTTGATTAAATTCCTGACGAGTTAAATGTCCCTATTGTACTTGAATAGCGGAAATGGTAAAATGTCAGTGAATGAGTATATACACATGCGAACGAATAGGCAAACCAATTTGCTACCGATTACCGACATATAAAAATTCGCTTTCCGATATATTTCAGCTGAAAGACCAGAGGTTGTTTTGTTTTTCCTCCACCCCAACTCGTATTAGTGGTTTTAAGCTTATATTGTCCACAGCCCTTTATTGCGATCGAAAAATGTTTACAACGGAAGGTGTTTATTATATATAAAAACCTGTGATATTTCCTGACTAAATGACATCAAATAAACAAATGACAAATGTAAACAAAGCTATGTCTACAAAACGTAAAAAGAGAAAAGGTAGTGACTTTTTACAGGGCAATATTAAGGGTTAGCCTTTTACAGAGCCGAGAGATTAAAAAATTATTTTCGAAACTAAATAAATTGTTTGGAAATCCTTAGGTTTTGCGTACAAAACTTGAAAGGTAAGAAAAAAATGTTATTTTGCCAAAAGACTCAAGAAAAGCTTTTGATGTACCAAGTAACTTTCAACAATACCCGCCGAATGGTTAGGAAAATGTTTATCGAAATCCATTAACAGTTCACACATTTCACTATAAAAAAAACATTTGAGTCACTTTATCATTTCTGTAAATACATCTTAAAAAACAGCCATTCTAACAACTTTATAGTTATCAACCGTCGTTATTCTTCTCTACCACCATTTCATATACATTGACCAGTTACTACATTAACCCACTTGTACTTTTTGTCCAAGTTTGTAATCATGTGCTAAATATATGAAATCCTAACCAGTTTTTTTATTCACAGCCTGTTTAATCGCTCTCAGTGATTTGGCCTAACAGAGAATTGTGGCAAATAAGATACGTATTTTCTCACATTGAAGCATAATAGGAGGAAGTACTACCACTAGAGAAACTGGTTCGACACTTGAGTCTCTAGTATCTCCACAGCATGGATAAAACTTATAAGGAATAATAAGCAAATTAGTTCTAGAAATATTTGAAAGAGTGTAAATTTATCAGAAGAAATTAACTACAATGCATTAAATATTGGCAATAATTTCGGTACCATTTTCGAAGGATTGCCTTAAATATTTTTAAAAAATAGAAGTTAAATTGATTAACCACAAATACGACGAATTATTAATTAATTTTCTTCAGAATTATGTTTTGCGTTCAAGCGAACCCCGAAAAAATAAAGATTTAAGATCGAGGATTTTTCTCTTATTTTATCTACTCAAATGATTGTGGTAATAATTCGTTTTTCTCCTCACACTAATAGGCCTAGAAGATGAATTAATGTTAGGATTGCTCGATGACTGCAGCTAAAAACGACAGAACAATAATAATCTAAAAGAGGGACTGAAACGTCTTTCTATGAAGCTTGTTCAAGAGCAAGCTGGTTGCATTTAACATTTTTGTAAGCAAAAAAACTTTAAAATGATTATTCAAACTTGCAAACAAGCAAAAATGTTAATACACATGTATTTCTCTCGATATCACTAAAACAATTAATCGTTCGTTTCTTCTTTATTTACTTACCAAATGCCATAGTCCCAATATTATGGTCCCAGTTCTTACGTGACAGCAAAAACAACAGCGGTAAGCATTCGGTTCTTCGTTGTCGAATTTCAGTCGCATTTTCATAGCAAATAACAAGTAGCCGCCAAGATTTTTATAGACGTATTCTCCAAATAAATTGGATGGAGACGAGTGAAAAGAGGAGAACTCGAAGAATTATTTGCCAAAGCGACAATAAAAAAAAAGGGTTTTTGCTGTTCGTATATGAAGGAAGAGACGTTACAGCTAGTCCAAGTTGTATAATGGCGTACTTTTACTAAGCCAAAACAGGAACTATATAGATATATACACACATACGAAGCTTGTTTATTTTTGAAACGTCTTCTTGCAAGCAGACTATTTAACAATTCAACATACTACCTGTTCATGAGAAAGAAAACAACAAGGTAAATTTTTGCATGATAATTGACTCGAATTAACAATATAAAATTGATAAAATAGTTGGCACTATTTTGTTATCGCGTTTGTTTTTTCTCTCCGACATGTAACGAGACAGATGATTACGTCATGTAGTGACTGTGATAAAAGGATGGGAAACGAAAACAAACACAAACAAAGCTAGAGTGTTCTCCCCTTAGCAAACTAACTCAGTTGTCAGAGTCGACCTACTAGAAATAGTAGCCAAATCTTTCTCAACCCCCAACCTAATGTCATCTTGAAAAAATTATACATTGATAACATTGTCCGAGATTCTGTATGTCTGAACAAACAGATAAGCTGGTCATGGCTGGAATACTTTTGAATATAAGTCTGTCGATCTGGTCTGATTCGAAAGTACACAACAAACCGGTTGTGTGACATACTATAGTTTTTGTTGTTGCTTTTTTTTTTTTCTTCATTTTCACAGTCTGGAAAGAACAGTATTATTCCGATTCTAAACAGCTAACAATTCTGTTTGAACCATATCAAGATCTTCAAGTGCTGCATTTTATGCCGGTTCCTATGTGTGGGGCTGGGGCATAAACCCTAAAGACGTCTTAAAATACAAGTTAATTCAGTTTGCAGTATCTAAAGTTACTATACTAAAAGTTTATTATTTCCGATAAATTATTTTTACAACAAACTACGAAAAAAGCCCAGAGTTTTCGATCTATTCAATGTTTAATGAATTTTAAAGTTTTTTTAATTTATATTTGTAATAAGATTACTCGATATTTTTTTAATTTAATAAAAGCTGTATGCCATATTTGTCAGCAAATCTGGCGTGTGAGATTTCATCCTTTTATTTTTTTTATTTTAAAACAAAAACTTTAGATATTCTTTTAGACTGTAGCAAAGACATCTTCAAATACTGACGTTGGAGTGCCAGACATATGGAATCTCATTCACATGGCAGGAAAAATTTCAGTGATATTCTTAAGACGTGCCCTGTCTTTCAAACTAACAGACAGTATTCTGTCACTAGTATTAGAAATCAGCGGGGAAGCAAAGAAAAAACAGCTCAAGAAACGCAACTGAAATAAATGACCAACTAATGAAGTATATAGATGTCTAGACAGTCTCAGTTATAAGCTGGATAGCCCTGTTGTCCCAATTTTAAACACACATACACTGATATCATCATCATCGTCATTTAACATCCGTCTTCCATGCTCTTTATGTTCTGAGTTCAAATGCAGCTGTGGTTGATATTTTATTCTTGTGAGATAGATAAAATAAGTACCAGTTGAGCTCTGGGTTGATGTAATCAACTTGCCTCCTTCCACCAAAAATTTCTGGCTTTGTGCCTATAGAAAGGATCATTGTTTTTGAAATAAAAATTCAGTCTTCTTTGGAATCACTATTTTCATTGTTTTCTATTCATTGATGACACAGCTGAAATAAATCAAATATCTCTCTTTCTTTCTACTATACAGCAGTTGCTATAATTTTTTAAAATATTGAGCAGATTTTTTGTTTCCATAATTTTATGCTTTGATAAGTGAAAGGATGAAGTAATTCTGTATTATTTTTATTTTTCATCAAATAGTATCCAAAAAAGAACTATTAGATGCTGAAAAATCTTAAATAATGTGCATCAATTTTTAATCTGCACATTGAATTCACATTATATAATGGTTTCAAATTTTGGCACAAAGCCAGCAATTTGGGGGGAGGCAGTAAGTCACTTCCATTGACCCCAGTGTTCATGTTCAACTGGTACTTTATTTTATCAATTCCAAAAGGATGAAAGGCAAAATGAACTTCAGCAGAATTTAAATTCAGAAGATAAAGACAGATTAAACGCTACTAAGCATTTTGCCCAGCATACAAACACTTCTACCTTACACTCAGCATTATATATTAAGAACCAAAAATTAGAATACTAATTGTTAACACAATCAATGGGTTCTTATTGAACAACATGTATTCACTGGTCAATAGCCAGCTTTTTCTCTTTTTCTCTCAATGACTTTGTGACATGGACTCAATCAGGTGCCAGCAACAAGAAACAGGAATATTTTCTAGGATTTTTTTTTTATCACACCAGACAGGTTCAGTGGTTTCTGAGCAGAGCTTTATGTTAAGAAATGTTCAATAAGTTTTAGTGAATCAAAACATTGGACTAAATTTTGGATAAAAAAAACAATTGACAGCTTGATTCGTTGTGCAGTGCATCTGAGGTAATTACCATTGAGCAGCAAATGACCTCAGAATAAAGTAAAAAGATGTCTTTCATAGACCTTTGTACACTTCTTAATCCAGGATATCAGTCATAAGACCAAGAGCTTAAGCTATAAGAAGAGAGAAGAGAGAGAGAGAGAGATAAAGAAAACAAAAACAAGATTGTTGTAGTTATTTCAATAACATTTATTGAATGTTTTGTTATATTAACTTGTACAGTTCAGGTTGATTTACAACTTATATCTTACCATGGCATAATTAAGACCACTTGGGAACAGACTGAACCTTACAAGGCAGTGGAAGTTGAGGGATGAGATGAGCAGAAAATCAATTAAAGAAAAAAAAAAAAAAAGTAAAAATAACAAAAACAATTATTTCTTACATTTGCACAAGGCAACAAATTTGTAAAGGTGACAAGGAAGTGATGCTCCAATACACCAGCACTTGGTACATATTTCATCAACTGAAGGATGAAAGGCAAAAAAATTAACCTTGATGAGATTCC
Source organism: Octopus bimaculoides (assembly GCF_046866305.1). NCBI lineage: Eukaryota > Metazoa > Mollusca > Cephalopoda > Octopoda > Octopodidae > Octopus > Octopus bimaculoides. The sequence continues at coordinate 59,441,804 of NC_142941.1, forward strand.
TAACTGTATACCTCTATGTATTTTAGTCCAGTATGGCTTCTACCAATGGACTGTGTCTTATTAATAAAAAAATAACCTTAGTATATTTACTGCTGAAGCAAATTCAATAATAATTCTTAAGACGCATATGGCCAGAAAATTTGGTGGACAGGGGTTAGTCTATTGAGTCATACTCAGGACATGACCGGTGCTTCATTTTATTGATTCCCAGCACCTCCTGAACGATTAAAAGGAAAAATTGATGTCAGCAGGATTTGAACTCAGAAAGTGAATAACCAAAGCATTTTCCCCAACACTAACAATTCTGCCAGTCCACCACCTTCTGCTGTTCTAATGATTCTACCAATCCTTTGCAGGAACAATAATTTCTTTCTAATTTAGGGAAAAAGCCAGTAATTTGGAGAAGAGAGGTATTAGCTAATACCATCAACCCCAGTACATCACTGGTACTTTATTTTTATTGACCCTGCAAGGATGAAAGGCAAAGTTGACTTTGATAGGTTTTGAACTCAGAATGTAAAGGTTCAAAAACAAATGCTGCAAGGCCTTTTGTCCCATGTTCTATCGATTCTGCCAGCTCATCACCTTAATATTAATAATAATAAATATGCTTTTCAATTATCATAATGCCCTATATTTTAAAAAAGTTTTTTTTTTAAATTAAAAAAAGACACCGGATTTTTTGACACTGCTAAATGTCCTTGAAAAAAATAACATATGGAGAGGTAAAAATATTTTTAAAGAAATGATTTCTGACAGTCAAGAAGATACAATATGAAAAGGGAAAGTATTTATTAAGCAACGTCAATACTTAACAGATACTTTATTTTATTAACCCAGGGAAGGGTGAAAGAAAGGCAAAGTTGACCTTGGCAGAATTTATGATCTCTGAATATAATGGGATTAAGCTAAATACTGCAAGCTACTTTATCAATAAATCTAAAAAATTTTCCTTCAGTAATAAAATTAGTAGTTGTTTCTTAATATAGGTACAAGACTAGTAAATTTTAGTTGACATCATTTACTCTTGTTCTTGACTGGTGCTTCATTTTACTGACTCTGAAAAGGACCTTGGTGCGGTTTGATACTAGAATATAAAGACTAAGAACAAATACCTCAAGCATTTTCTCCAACACTCTAATGATCCTGCTTATCTACCATAATAATTCTTTCTACTATAGGCACAAGGCCAGAAATTTTGGGGGAGTGGAATAAGTCAAGTATATCAATGCCCACCAATGCTCAACTGGTGCTTATTTTACCAACACCAAAAGGAAGACGGGCAAAGTCAACCTTGGCAGCATTTGAGCTCAGAGCTGGCCAAGTGATTTGGGCAAACGGTTGCCAAGTCAACAGTCTGTATCTTATGACTGGTGCTGTATTGATTACATGACAAAACACCTACCTTTGGATAAGTACTCCAGGAAACAGGAATTACATGTTATTAACTAAATGTTTCCTTTACATTTTAGTACTAAGTTCAATACTACACCTGTGCTTCTACCAAAGAGAAGAACAAAGCTAGTGCTAATGACAGTAGAATTATCAAAGGTACGTTAACAGTGTCCCAATGGTTCCTCCCAGAATTATGAGTAGTCATTCAGTTAATCCATCGATTAGACAAAATCTTAGCACCACACAATAGTATCATAACTGTTTCTAACATAAGAGGCTTGAAATTGGGAGTTAAGAGTCGAATATATCAACCCCTGCCAATCCACCGCCTTCTGTAATAAGATTTTCTCAGTCGTGAAGTCATGAATTTGTAGCAAAGAGGTATAACTAAAACTAGTTTATGGATTTCAGAGATGAAAGACAAAATCAATCCCAACTCAATTTGAATTCTAAACTCAAGGAAGACAACAGTGAATACCATTAAACACCTTTCTTTTTTTCTACTAAGATGTCGATTCAGCCAACTCACTGCCCAAGTAATACTAAGGAGATCTAATCACTCAAACACATAGAGTAAGAGTACCCTAACCCAGTACTCAAGTGTTACTTCTTTGATTGATCCCATAAAAATGTGAGTCAAATTCAATTTCAGCAGAATTTGAACTCAAAATATCAAAGTACACAACTAAATACTGCAATGTGTTTCGTTCATTACTACTTCTACCAACTGACTGCCCAAATAATTCTTTAAAAGAAAATACAAGCTAATAAAAAGTGATTCAAAATAACTGATATGTCTTTTGCATACACACACATATATACACACAGTGAATATATAAACACATAAAGACAGTTGCAGCTGGCAAAGTTGCTTGAGCTAAGTGTTGACCAGTTTGTATCCCATCACTGGTGCTGTACAGTTTATATGGCAAACACACTTAACTTTCACTAATTCAGTAGACCTATCTCTAGGTCAGTACTCTGGGAAGGCACGGGAACAATAATTTATTGACAAATGTTTCGTTATGCTTGCAGTGCTGGGTTCAATACACCCACAATTCTACTGGTGAGAGGGATACACACCACCACCAGTAGCAGTAATAATGTCAAAAAGCCCATCAATAAACAAGTACCCTGTTGATTCTTCCCAGATGTATGATATCATTCAGTGAATGTCATAGTATTAGACCATAACAATGATGATGACTTCAAGCCCAGTACTTGACTGGTACTTAGTTTATCAAAATCAAAGGATGAAAAGCAAACAACCCTGAAAAGATTTGATCTTAACATCAAAGGACATTACAAACCACAAGGCATTTTGTACAGAATGCTCCTGCCTCTGCCAACTGCTCTACTAATAGTTTCTAGTTTAGGCACAAGACCAATACTTTTGAGAGGAGGGGTTGATACATTAACCCCATTACTTGATAGATACTTTATTTTAATAACCCTGGAAGGATGAAAGGCTAAGTTAACCTCAGCAGGAGTTGAACTCAGAAACTAAAGAGCCAGAGTAAATACTGCAAGGTATTTTTCCAATGCTCTAATGATTCTTCAATCCATTGCATTCTACTCCAACAATATACAAAATATTTCCATAGTCAATCATAGAAAAACCCAAAAACCACTGTTCTCTAGGAACCATTAAAAGTTAGGGGTCACACACAAAGGAACCATTTCTACTCAATAAAATGGCCTTTCATGTTAAGGTTTACAGATGGCCAAGTTAATAAGTACATCAGTAAAGATTAAAGTAAGGATAAAGATATGTATTGTGATTAATTACCAGCACTGCAATGTGTGTGTCCAAGGTACGTAAGTCAATGAACCAGATTGCCTACTTGAAACTAGGCACCATCACATAAAAGCAAACTTACTGCTTAAGTGCAATTAATATTTTATTACTGAACAGCACCAAGGTCTCTTCCTTCTGTGTACATGAATATACATACAAGCCACTAGGCTGAGTTGGCTTGAGATAAATAACATGGAAATAAAGTATTCAGTAGTGTTCCTACAGTTATATGACTGCTTGCCACCTAGTTGCAATAGATACTATCAGTGAAGGCAGCCAATAACTGCAAACAGCAGGAGCACTATATACTAAACAACTTCTTCACATCTTACTAACTTGCAGTACTGAGTCAAGCTGAAGTATTTCAATTGGAGTTGGAGTAAACCGTATAAGACTCACTCCAATACATCCTTCCCAAGAGATCTTGAAAAGGACTGCCAAGAAGCTCAAATCTCCCTGCAACACCTACGATGGTTAAAAAAAAAAAACTTTCAAAGGATTCCATGGCACAATTAGGCCAGCGAAAGATTGAACAAGTTTACCTGAGGTAAACCATGACAAAGGGATACAAAAGCTCTAAATGTTTTTGAGAATTTTCACGGGTTTCACAAATGGAATGTGAGTGAACTGGGTTGAAGCAGGAATGTTTGGATTTTCTGTTTTACAATTTTTTAATTAACTAGTGTTTCAGTCAAGCAGAATGACTGAAACAAGTAGAAAGAGTCTTGCCTATGGTCTAATGCCTAACTATGACAAAAGTATCGAATGCAAACTTATCACAGCCACTCAAAATTTTAAACATTAAGTCAATCCCCCTCAAAAAGTATATAAACTTTGCAATAAGACACACATATATACAGGCAGTCTCTGGATTATGAACAATTATGATCTGACATTTTTAATACCTGCTATATTAAAAATTCAAGTTACATACAATGGCTGGTAATAACAAAAACAAGTGGACTATTTTTGAAAATTTATCAAAACACTGAGCATTCTCAACAATCCCTAAAGTTAAGGAAAGACATTGTTATGCCAGTGCTACCAGATCACGTAAATACTGCAAGCAATGATGATGCATCATGGAAAACTCAAACAATCATTAAAGAAATAAAAGTGAGAAGAGTAAAGTGATTTGAGAGAGGTGAAAAACCAAGAAACATTAGAAAAGCATGAAGCTATAGTTGGTCAATGATTGGGATAATTCTAAAGGACTAAGTTAGAATAACAAAGCACATGGAAGGCTCTGAAAGCTACAAGCTTTTTCCCACCCTATATAAACTGTTTAAGCTAAGTTCTTTAGTTTCTATAGCTAAAATCTCTCAATTACAAATACCATAGTTACATTTATTTATTATGATACTACTATTATTATTATTATTACTGAATTATTATGCCTAAGATGTTATGGTAAAATATTACATACCAAGACAAGCATTTGATTAATGGAGGCAAGAATGGAATTCATTTGTAACCCAGGGATTGCCTATATAAAAAAGCAAAATATCATGCTATGTTCATTTGTGCATTAAAATGCCATAACACAATCTTATCTTTTATGGCAACCAACAGTAACAGCAGTCAATAAAGATGTTTTACAATAAATGTAAGTTGCCAGACATTAAATTTCAGCCTGTTGGTATTGGTACAAATGACAACGTGTAATTAAGAGAGGATTGACAACCTTTAAAGAATATATGTCTGATGTTAAGAAAATATTACTAAAACGTTTAATCATAGGGAAAACCATAAATATTGTTATATAAATTTAGCAGCAAATGAGTCTTAGTTTCAATGTAAGAAATTAAGAAAACTTATCAAGATGTAGCTATATAATAATAAAATCATTGCTACATATTTTCCATCACTCAGGAGCTATATCCCTTTTGAGGTCAATAAAGTACCAGTAATACACTAGACGTCAAGTCAACAAACTAGAAAGCTTCTCTGAAGAAAAAATATTACCTGCCACATTGAAAAATCTTTGTCATTAGCAACACAGTCTTAGTAGCAATATCAGTTCAGATATTTTTTATCTTCTTAGCATTGTGCATAAACTTATAATCATCAGATAAAAGAAATTCTCTAACATTTAAATTTCTTTGCAAAAGTAGTCAAATGATAGCTTGGTTGAAACTAAAAATTGAAAATACCACAGCAGTAATTTTAACAGTTTTTAAGAAGATAAGGACTCTTTAGACTATTAAAAATGAAGTTAATAGCCTGAAGAAATTATCACAAAAGTAATTTTGTTGATATGCAAATGATACTTAAAAATTGATATTTAACATGTTGACAACTCTTCCAATGTCTTCATATTATAAAGAAATAACTTGTTTCTACTCAATTATAAGAACTGTCAGAGAAAATAAAATAAAAAGACATGAATGACATTTAATAGGCATTGCCCAAAAAATGGCAAAAACAGGTTTGTGGTGATGCTAACACAAGTAATAATAATGATTATAATAATTTTTGTTGGGCCACAAATTTGAGCAGTCAACAAACTGAATGAATAAGACATTTTTTTTAAAAATCATACAACAAAAACAGCAAGAGGGAAAACATTAAATAATGAAATAAGAACTTAAGTTTTGGAGTGTTTTACCCCAGAGAGACACAGAAGACCAGACACATACAATATGTACAATGAAATGTACTCACCTGTATTAGTTATGAAAGACAAGACTAACTGGCTGGTAGTACAGTACATTATCCACTTGAGAGAAAGAGAGAGAGAGAGAGAAACAAGGAAGTTTAAGTGAGTAGAGAGAAAGGCCAGTTAGAGACATGAGACTAAGCAGTGTAAGAGAGAAAGAAAAAATGAGACAAGACAGGACAAAAAAACAAAACAAAGAAAAAAAAAAAGAAGACGGAGAATGAAATTACAACTGAAAAATACCATGAGTTTGCAACCTATTTTCTACACTCCAGCCATGCTGGCATGGGTTGGATAGGTCTGCAATACACAATATTTCAACTGTGTATTTCAGTCCAGTACAGAAAATGTCAAACATAATATATATATATATATATATATATATATATATATATATATATATATGAGAGAGAGAGACAGCTATAGAGAAATATATGAAATATATGTGTGTGTGTGTGTGTGTGTGTGTGTGTGTGTGTGTGTGTGTGTGTGTGTGTGTGTGTGTGTGTGTGTGTGTGTGTGTGTGTTCATACACCTGTCTTCATCTTTTGCTTTTCTGAACATTTCAACTATATATATATATATATATATATATATATATATATATATATATATATATATATATATATATATATATATAATGATAGATAGGTAGATAGATAGATATATAGATAGATAGATAACTGGATGTACACTTCCTCAGTCATGTTCCAAAGTAGCATTCCATGGTGCCAAAGAAACAGAGCAGCTTGCAGAAGTTATGCACCATCTGAAACTGTAACTTTTTTTTTGTACGCTACAACGACCTTAGAATTTTTTTTTCCCTTTATATATGTATTGTTTTTTTTTTTTCATTTATGGCAAGGAAGAAAATTAAGGATGGAATCTGACCAAACCTATTTTAACTTCCAGAGAGAAGAGAAAAGAAAAAGAAACAAAAACAATATTTTTTTTTTTAAATTAAAACAAAAAAAACAAAGAGAAAGTCGGTTATAATGATTTTAGCATTTTTTTTTGTTGTTCTCATGTTTGAAGTTTTATTTAACTATACAGACAGTAGTTAAAAAAAATAATTTTAATTAAAAGAAGAACTTAATCCTTTTTAAAATCACAAAAATGATTGTGTTTCTGAGATGAGTGTGTTTAGCTCTGGTTACCTTGGCATTAATCATGGCCCCTGTCCCCTTCCACCCGCAAGTTAGGATGATACTAGTAGTGACCTGTATTGATATTGTGTCCAAAACCAGTTTATTAATGGCTGCTGGGCAATTAATTAGCCCTGATTTTTATGATTTTTAGGCAAACGAAAGAAGAAAAAAATTCTCTCACCCATTGCCGCCGCCACCACTTGGGATAGGGTGCAAGTGTATCACAGCTAAGTTTTTCCTCCCAATAAAAGCACATTACCTATTCCCTCCTTCCCTCCCCCCAAACGACAAGTAGATGAACTGAGGGGCAAAGTCAAATTACATGCCAAACCAACCGCCAATAAAGACACTAAGAGAAAATTTGCAGATTTTGAACATGCTCCACCTATAAACAGGTAGTCTGAAACCTTATTTAATATCATATTTAATATCATATTTAATTCAAATTAAGATATATTTTTAAAAAAAAAGCAGGCAATTAATTCTTGATAATATATATTCTAATATAAAGGGGCACTTCTTAACTTTATAGAAAAGAAAGAGGGTAAACAGAGACAAAATAAAAACGACACCAAACTCAAACAGGAAATTCTGAGAACATATCTCTCATTTCTTTCGTTAGCAAAATTATTAGCTTAATGTTTGACTAATATTTTAAATTTGCTGTCTATGTGTGTAGTACATATGAGAGAGAGAGAGAGAGAGAAAGAGAGAGCAAATGTAGCAATTAAGAGTGTGAGAAATAACACAGGTTGTTAGAAGGGAGAAAGAAGCAAGAAATGAGTTTTAAATGAAATTCCATATCTTAAATACATGCATCTATATATATGGGTGTGTACACACACACATCTCATTTAATAAACACAAGATTTAAATGAGCTACTATTCTGCTAAGAAAACACAATGGTTAGACAGGTTTGTATAGCATGCCATGTGTTTCCAAGCATTCATTCAGACTCAACGTATGCAACAGCCATGTTGTATATTTAAGTCTGAAAGATTGCTTGGAAGCACACAGCATGCTATACAAGCTTGCCCAACCAACATGCCTTTTCACAGCATGAAACTAATAGTAGCTCAAATTTAAATCCTATGTAATTTAAATGATATTTATCTCCCACTGGATCAAACATTTTTTGCTGATCCTACCAATAACAAAATAATACATTATATATATATATATATATATATATTGAAGAGAGATGTGTGTGTATGTGTAAAAGTTTTCCTAAAAAATATCACTGAATTTACTCTTTTCATTTTGATAAAGTTTTTAATCATTTATTTCAATTAAAGAATGAGGCTGCCCAGGATTTGTTGATTTAGTGTTTATCCTTAAAAATATGAATGTGCTTGTACCCTAAGTACTGGAGCACAAACATAATTTACTTAGGTTTTCTTTTTCTGAAGAATAACTCAAAATTTTCATAACTATATATTGTCTTGGTTTGTTTATGCCTTATATAAACAAAACAAATGTTTTAAATTATTATTTGACACAAAAAAAAAATTATAAACATAAATATTGAAAGAACTGTGAATGCCCACAAAAAAAAAAAAAAAAAAAAAAAAAAAAAAATCACAAGTATTCATTTATGTTATGAATTTTTTGTTTTCTATTCAAGATGTTCAATTATGCGTCATAAAGGTAAATAAAATTTGCAATATAAAACAAAAAGAAATTAAATTATATTGGAAAAAAGAAAAAGTTTGTTTTTCAAAATCATTGAAGAATTTAAACAAGAAATTTATTGAGACATAGCTATATATCTATTTATTTATTTATAAAGTTAAAGAAGTGATTTTTTAAATTTATATATATATATACAAACATACATATATACATATGAGTATACAGTATACATACATACACATGTATTTATATATAAACACGTGTGTGTGTGTGTGTGTGTATATATATATATATATATATATATATATATATATATATATATATACACACACAATATATACATATATTCTATACATATGTATTACATACATAATGTATGTGTGTATATATCACCAATGTGTTCTATGAGAGTTCTAGAATTGAAGGTAAGCCTGCATATTTCTGATACAAATATCACAACTCCAGAGAAATAATGCTTAAAGATAACCTTGGAGGGATTTTAACACTAAGCAAAGCAGCAACTGACTGCCAACCCATGATCCTTCCTTAGTGTAATAACTGTTCTTCATCAACAGAAGGATACAGACAATATTTGCAGAAGGCTCTCAATGGATTCAGACTATCTTCATTTAATGTTATTGGTCTGAAAACAACTGACAAAGACTTAATACTTAACTCATAATTATTAATTTCACAATATAACTTCTAACAATGATTTCTTAATTAAGCAGAAGGCCTCAATAACTTCTAAGTGAAATGAAATGAGAGACTCTGTGACACCCATGCAAATCTCAAAGAGCAGTAGCAGCTTAAGTGGTGAATCGCTTCAACTAAGATGTGAAACTGAAACTCGAAACTTTCTGTATGGCATTTTACTATATAGCAGTCGTAAATTATAACAATAATAATTCTTTTTGATTTGGGCACAAGGCCAGCAATTTTAGAGGGAAGGGGATTAGTCGATTACATTAACCCCAGTACTTAACTGGTACTTTATCAACCTTGAAAGGATAAAAGGCAAAGTTGACCTCGGCAGGATTTGAACTAAGAACATAAACAGCCAGAAGAAATGCTACTAAGCATTTGTCTGACACACTAACAATTCTGCCAGCTCACTGCCTTAATAAAAATAATATTCTATACATCTGTATCTATTCAATGGAAATTAAGCAGTTTAAATGTAAAATTGCTTTAATAGAATTTAACCAAGAGCTCATAATAATAATTTCTTATGTTGACAAAAAGCCACCAATAAGTTATTACTATTAATACTAATCTCTAATAAAAGTAATAATAATTATAAAATAGGAAAAGTTCAGAAAACTAGGTCTACAACAAAACAATACCAATCTAACTGCCAATTGATATTCAATCATTTCCTTCTTCAATCATTTTGAAATTAAAAAAAACAAAAAAAAGTTTTAAAAATGAAAAAAATTGAAAAATCAAAATGGAAAAAAAAAAATAATTCTTTTATAAACATGTAACTCCAAGAAAAAAACAGAAAAAATTAATGAAATTTTCAAGTGTTTCATTTTTTTTCAAAGTCCAACAGTCTTTTTTTTTTTCATTTGTTTCATTTTTTTCATTTTTTTTTTTAGCCAATGAAATGAAAAAAGTTTCATATGGTCTTTTTTTTTGTATGTTGTTTTAGTTAATATAGTTGTTTTTGCTCTTTTTTTGTACTTCTTTATGTCACTGCACTATACACCGTACCTTACTGCACCACACCACCATATCAAATCAGCACATCTCATCAGATTAAGATGACACAGAGAAAAAGAGACAACTGAATGATCAGAAAGGAGTACAGTAGCAGAGAGGTTTAAGATGAACTGGGGGTTGTTGTTGGTGTTGTTGTTAATTGTTTTTTATTCTTTGTATGTGAAGCGGGAGCCAGTTTATAGTGCTGACAAGACACGGTGGCGATGAAACACTTCAGTCTATGACTGGCGACATGCCAGAACCTCATCAACTGCTCCCGGACCCCAGTGCATCAGTTGGTCCTGAAGAAAAATAAGACAAAAGCAGAAAATATAAAACTTGGTTAAACCAACACAAGAATGTATTAAAAATGTACATACATATATATGATTAAAATGTGTGGGTGTTTGTATGGATTTAATAATATCCAAATATAAATATAGTTTTAAAATTACAACAAAATTTTGTCTATGCATGTGCATAGTACAGAATTTAAAAACTTTATATTAAAAACCAAACACCCTTAGACAATGTGGGTGCATCACTACTGTCATTTTTATGCCTACTTTTCCATGCTGGCATGGGTTTTACAGGCCTGAGGCAGTGTTTTATGGCCAGGTACCCTTCCTGACATGAATATGGCATACCATGAATATGGCATACCTATTCTAAAATCTAGGATACACACAATGTGTAGGTGCAAATAAATTTATATATATATATATATATATATATATATATATATATATTTATATATATATATGAGAAACAGAGAGACAGTGACTATTAGACAAGACAAGCCAATGTCTAGTTAACAATATATTCAGATAATCTATTCTATCATTGTGGTGACAGGTCATTACTGAAGCAATTAAGTCTAGTTTTAAGCGTTGAGTGAATGTCTGCCAAAGGAAGACACTTGAGTATATCCAAGGATTTTGACAAGTCAGTTTTGCTCTAGCCAATCTATGACAAGAAGTTTAAACATTTTAAAATTTAAAAATCTGACACACACACACACACATGCAAATGTACATAATTTAATATCCAAGGTAAACTTTACAGTTTAGCCTCACAATGGAATTTGAATAAAAAAAAAAACAAAATGACTGGTTATTCCTGTTATATGTACCAGATGAATAATCATTATGGGTAGCCAGGCCCATCCTACTCTGACTGGCACAGAAAAATGGTAATGATACACAAACCTCTCTCACACACATCTATATCTATATATATATATATATATATATTTATATATATGCGAGTAAAAATAAATACAAAATAGGGGGGGGGTTTGTATGATTGTATATAGAGGAATATATTTTGTTTAAAAGAGTTCCAACACTGTTTTTTATGTTTTATTTATATTCCTGCAGAACCAATGTGGGATATAGAATATGGAATATACAATATAATATACAATATATAATATAAAATAAAATAAAATAAAATAAAAATGGATGGCACCATGAAATAAAGTATTGAATGTAGATGAAATATTGAGTGTTCTATATAAAGGATCAAATATATAAATATATAAAGGCTTATATATATATATTTAGTACTGACTGTTGTAAAAAATATATATATATATTGATACCATAGTAGAGATTAATATTTTATTTTGGTCAAGTCAATCTCTTACTACTATGAATTCTGTGAGTACACTGGGTCTTCAGCAAGTTACGACTATATTCTTTTTCGCTCTTGCGTGCCTGCGTGTGTATGTGTGTGTGTGTGTGTGTGCGCGCGTGTATACACACACACACACACACACACACACACATGTAAAAAGCACCCAGTCCACTCTGTAAAGTGGTTGGTGTTAGGAAGGGTATCCAGCTGTAAAAACTACACCAAAAGAGGCAGTGGAGCTTGGTGCAGTCTTCTGGTTTGCCAGCTCCTGTCAAACTGTCCAACTCACACCAGCATAGAAAATGGACATTAAATGATGACACACACACACACACATACACACACACACACACACATATACAGCTGAATGACCTAACATTTACTGATGACATCAATCTCCAAGAGTCAAAAGGAGATTGTACTCAAGAACAATTATCAAGAATGCCTCCTGCAGTAAACAATCGTCTGAACTGCACCTTCCACTGTTAATCGATTATGAAGAAATGAAGATCAATGAATTCAGATATCTTGGATGTACACTGACATTCAATGAGAGGAAATGTATGAAGAGCACTAGCCTGGTCGTGTACATTCTGGAAATTGAAACATGCATGGGAAAATCCTATCCTTCCAATCAACACATAACTCAATCTCTTCAACCCTACATGTGTAATACTGCTGCTTTATAGGTGCAAAACATGAGCAATTGCTACAAACATGCATAATAGCCCACACATATATACATGTGCACATACATACATACACTCTGATATACACACACATTTGTGTGAGTATGCACAAATGTAGACAAATTATCATCACTCTTTTCCCTACTGACATGAGTTGTCTTATTCCAAGTTTGGAGTTACTGCTTTCATGGATGGGTTGGAAACCATATTCTTTTGCTTCATCTCTGGCATGGTTCCTATAGCTGTTATCAATTATTTTACATTGTAAAGTGGATACATTTTAGCATGGCACCAGTATTAGTTGTGTCTTCAAAGTCCAGAGTATCCTTTCTACCATACAGTGTCTCTGTCCTTCACCCAGTACCACTGAATTGTCTCATCCACAGCTTAGCTAAAGAGAGACTTGTTTTCCCTGTGTTGTCCCTCTACGTCCATAGTGCTGGACAAAGAGGGACCCGATGCAAAAGAGTAATGGAAGAATGAACAAGGGAGTAATAGACTATTTGTCTTCTATCCTTTGACATGAAGAATATGGGGTGGATATTGAAAGCAGTTAAAATGTCTTCAACTCAAGAATGGAACTATCAACAAAATAAAAGCAAAGAAGCAAATATAGTCACTTACTTGTGGTATGTAGAGACAGAGGCTACATAGTTTGAAAATTACTACTTGGGTGCTGCTGGTCTAAAAAAAAGAAAAAAATAATAATAATAATAATAATTATAATAATAATAAACAATTTCAGAGGTAGAGGTTAGTAGATTGCATCAACCCTAGTACTTGGCTGGTAGTATTTTTTTTTTTGACGCCAAAAGGACGAAAAGCAAAGATGACCTCAGCAGGATTTGAACTCAGAACGTAAAGCCAGAAGAAATGATTCTAAGCAATTTGTCTGTTTTTGACACAAGCAAGCAATAGGTCAGTTGATTAAATCACCCCCGATACATGAACAGTGTTTTACCGACTCTAGTGGAATTGGAATTTGGGATATAAAGATCTATCACTGCAAAACAATTTGTCCAACGCTAATTATTTCACTGCCCTTACTGATCTTAATTTAGGCGCGAGGCTAGCAATTTTAGTCAATAACATCAACCCCAATACTTAACTGGTACCCCAGAGGAATGAAAAATAAAGTTGACCTCAGCAGGATTTTAACTAAAAAGGTAAAAATATTGCAAGATATTTTGTCTAACTCTAACAAGTCTGCCGATCCCCTAACCTTATAATATTAATAATTCTTTCTACTAAAGGTACAAGGCCTGAAATTTTGGGGGATGAGGCTAGTCAATTACATCAACCCCAGTGCTCAACTTATTTTATCAACTTCAAAAGGATGAAAGGCAAAGTCAGCCTCATCAAAATTTGAACTCAAAACGTAAAGAGGAAAAGGAAATGCAATAATAATACTTTATTCTAACAGTGATATCTAACAGATTCAAGTTAAATTGGCAGGGGTGCAGAAAACTACTAATTAAATCAAGCAATATGCAAGTGACTCGTAACTTAGATACAAGGATGCAACGTTAGTGATAAGGGTATAGTTAATTATATCAACACTAGTGCTTGATCAGGACTTCTTTTAGTAAACTGGAAAAAGAAGAAAGGCCATTTTAAGTTAATCATATTCATCAAACAGTAATGAGAGCCATTCTGAACAGGTATCACTGTTGAGCTTACTAAACTGTATGCATTATGAGTTATTATATGTATTGCTTCTCTGATTTGCTAGCTTTATAGTAGTTCTCTCTAATTTGGAATTCCATTACAGAACAACATGGCTTGATTAGGGTGATGGATTCCTAATCCTAAGATTGTGGCTTTGATTGCTGGACTGGTTGATGCACTGTGTTCTTGAGCAAAATACTTCATTTCACATTGCTCCAGTCCACTAAGCTGGCAAAAAGTAGTATTCCTGCAACAGACTGGCATCCCATTCAGTGGGGGAATCCAGAAAACCAGCCCTGAGTCTTAGGAAGGAGATTTATATTTTTATATCTTTATTCAGTACAATATATATTTAGGACTAAGACACCTGATGACAAGTGGAGATGAAAACAATTGAAAAGCAGATATAAATATATAAATATTGAAAAATTTCTTAAGAGTTCAAAACATCATAATCTTATTAAAAATAACTTCTCATATATTGAGACAATCAAACTAAAATATTTCTTCAGCCAACAGTGTCAACTCGGAAATCTTGGTCACACTGTAGCCTTTGTTACAAATAAAAAAAATCTCTCTCATCCACTACCACCACACCAGAATAACACAATATGAATGACCTGCATAAAAACCTTCTGAAATGAAGTCATTTTACAACAGGTGAATACTAAGAGTTAAGTAGCTGGAGATATATAAAAGAGAAAGGAAATAAACTTGTGCAATACATACTTGAATAACATGTCTATCCACAAACAGGAACATTGACTGCTCAGCATTACTGATGATCAATGCAGACTTCTGGTTGCGAATTGCCACTAGATGGAGCAACTGTTTCTCATATTCATGATGTGAAAATTCAAAGACAGTCTGAAAATTTCAAACAATCGGACATTTGACTTTTTTTTTTAATGTCTTTTTAATATACCAAATAGATCAATTACCAAACACAAGAGGGGAGGGGGGGGCAACATAACCAAAATTAACTTTAAAGTTCAATTAATATTTCTGCATCCCTTCATTAAATGTATTATTATTGAACCAATTACTCAACATTAAATTCTTCTTTTTACACATTCTTTGCTAAACTTAAATGTAAGTGCATGTGTGTGCCTATCTCAATGGTTTCAACAAGCTTATACAAGGCAAGTAACCATTTAGCCCCAGGCAGCACGACCCACTGAGGAGGACTATGAGAATTATCTCAGAGTTCGAAATCACATGATATGGGTAAATCTGCAATTTCTTTTGCGATTGTACCTCACTTTGGTATGTTGGCTATTTCCTCACTCCTCCAATTTTGTCAGCCTGTTAACTTCCAGTGCTTGTAGCTTACTGAGTCACTTTTGACTACTATTTTTAGTGAAACTAGTGCCCTCTAGTACCCTTGTTTATATATTTGCCTTCTGGTTTTTTGGCTCACTAACTACCTGTATTATTATATACTAGCAGAAATACCCGGCGTTGCCCGGGTTAAAGAGAATAATGAAATCTAAAAACGCCATCTAGACTACGCATCATCTTTATATATAGAGATGTATATACACACACGCACCCAAACACACGTATATATATGTATATCAATATAAATATATGGAAGTCAATGAAGTTTCGTAAAAGAACATGATCATGTACATACTTTCTTGCTGTTGTGATTATAACACCTCATTGTAAACTATGTTCCTTGTTTTCCCTTGTAGAGCATATACAAATAGGTTTTTTGTTGCTGCCCACTCTTGAGCAGCCAACATACAGTTGTCTATGTGAGAAGCAGGGCTCTTCCAAGAGAAGACCAGCTACAGACAGTGTTTGACCCTGATATTTGTTTATGGACATGGCAAAAATCACACGAAGGGGGAATTGTAGTCTTCTGAATGTAAAAGGAATGTCTGCTCCTGATGGAGTAAGAGGAATTCTTGGAATAAAGACGTCATCCCCTTTTGCACATCCAGAAAGAATGGTAGCCTCGATAACGTGTGACATCATTTTCTAAATAATGCTCATCTGTTATGTTCGGGTTAAAATTTCATCAACATCAAAAATATATGAATTTTCATGGGAGTTATGGCCATTATGCAAAGAATATAATTTCCAAATTTCATAAAGATCCATTCAGTACTTTTGACGTAGTTTTGGATAAGAAAACAAATGACTAATGTGTGCATGTGTATGTGTGTGCGATGGGTGTATATATGTATAGATATCTGTATGCATGTATATATGTATATATGTGTACATATTACATGTACATCTATATATATATATATACATCTACACATATGTATACATATACATGTATGTATAGATCTATATATATATATATATACATATACGTGTACATCTATATGTATACATATACATCTCTCTCTCTCTTTCTCTCTCTCTCTCTGAAAGTATCTGTCATTACAGTATCGAAATGGTGTACATATACATCTCTCTCTCTCTCTTTCTGTCTCTCTTTCTCTCTTTCTGTCTCTCTCTTTCTCTCTCTGTGAAAGTATCTGTCACTACAGTATCGAAATGTGATTGTTTCAGTTAGTGGAATAGTTTCATTTTTAAAGTGAAAGTATTTGACATGAGTGTTTTTGTTTCACTTTTGACACGCAATACTTAAATAGTGGAGGAGATATTATGTTGCCGTGTGCTCGAACTCTGCAAGAAGTTAATAATTTTTTTTGACTAAAACACAACTGGAACCCTAAGTAAGGCATGTGTAAAATTTGAATGAAATTGGTTGCGTAGTTCTAGAGTTTTAGGGATTCACACACACACACACACACAGACAGACAGACAGACAGACAGACATTCTCATTTTTATATATATAGATTATTAATATCTTCATTTTATATATATATATATATATATATATATATATATATATATATATATATATAGGTACACACACACACTGTATTCCCCTGGGTTGGATGGTTTAAAAAGATAGAAGACTATATCATGCTCCATTGTCTACTTTGGCTTGGTTTCTAGTCAATATCCTTCCTAAAACCAACCATTTTGTAGTATGCACTGGGTGCTTTTTCTCATGCAGCCAGCACTAGTGAGATCACTATGCAGCCAGCACTAGTGAGATCACTATGCAGCCTGCAAGACTACAAACTCTGAGGCAGCTGTATGCTGGAGATGAGTTGATGAAACATCAGAGAAGAGCCAGAGCAGAACATGTTTCTTGCTGTAGAGGAACTACAAGGTTACTCACAATGATTGGGATGGAACTGGGAAGAGATAAATATAGCAGTGAAGATGTGTTTGAGTGGACTCTCAAGGTTCAAGAGAAGTAGAAGTGGAGAGTATGTATGCATGTATATATATATATATATATATATATATATATATATATATATTACATACACACACACAAAAACTCTTCCTCCACTGACGAAATGAAATTATCATGACAGAAGTATGTTTGACATAAATTGCTAATCTTTTATTATTTATATTTGTACTTTGTAGTGTATTTTACACATATATATCCTTGCATGTTTATTAGGTTAGGTTATTTTAGCTGTACTTTAGAATATTGAATACTATGTGTTACAAATATCATGAGAAATATATTCAGCAATATACACATTAAGCTCCTACTATTTAAACAGGTAGAGCACTTTCCATGTATAGAAGATATTATGCATAAGTCATTTGTATAGCAGATTCCATGTCTGAATGATTCAACCAAATTAGTTTCATGTAAAGTGACAACATTACTAAAATTTCCACAATCTACACTCATCCATACACACACAATATACAGTAATTTACTTTACCTGCAGAGGCTTAAACTTGCCATTGTCTCCTTTCCATCTTGAAAAAAGTAAGCATTCAATCTTATCAATGTCCTTACGGGGCCACAACATGAAATCCATGTCTGAAGCACAACCCAGCACATCCTGATGTGTAGATAAATAGAAGACATAAAAAACACTGCAACAAAATTTGGAAAAGCAAACATACACACATGCATGTAGCTCTATGTATGCAACTATGTCAAAATGTAAAATTAAAACAATACACAAAGGATTCCGCGGTACACGTGTTTCAAGCTTTATACACAAACAGTCATTGCATCATTATATGAGTATATAATTGATATACAGGATGGTTTAAAGCTATCTTCAGCCGCAAATATATTCCGTCCCAAGATTACATCACAAAGAAAAAAGAAAAGGAGAGAGAAACAGGAGAGAGAAAAAGGGAAAGTCCACTTGGTATAATCCATAGTAATATGCTTATTCATTAAATTGTTATATTTACAAAAAAGTTCATTGGTATTCAGAAATCTGTCCATATTGTACCACAATACATGTGCCTCTATGTATAACCCTTTGTATATATGTTTTGAGTGAAATATGAATGGTGTAAAAGCATAGAGGGTTTATGTTGTTCAGGGCAAATTTTTTGGTTGCATTTGATGCTGCTGCTGCTATGATGAAGATTCAGTGAATTTTGGGAAGTCTAAGTAAGTCAACTTAGAAAGTGGTTTGTAGGTAGCCAATGTAAAGCCAGAATAGATGCAGAGCTTGTTAAGGATGGTGGAAGGATGTGATTGACATCATCCACATACAACATATGTCTTACAATGATGAGACAAGGGTATTTAGATATACGTGCAGCATGTCATATACAAGACATATTTTTCACTTTCGAAAAATTATTTTCACAGACATTTTTTTACTGACATTTTATCATGTAACTGGTATTTTGATTATGACCATGCCATCTTTGTGGTATGTCATATTTAAGACATGAAGTTTTGTTTCTAATATACTGTTCCCTTTTGAAAACGAGAGTAGTCTGTGAACTGTTTTGTTGCTAATTCTGCCAGGGTGAGCAACCGTACTGAGAATCCCTTGTTTCTCATTAATTGAAGAATTTTTCTTCACTGTGAAACTAAGTCAAGACTGGAACAATGGGATACAATGGAGTGACATGGAACAAAAGATAAGCCAAATACATGTATAGCTGATATTTTTTTTTTAATTCTTTGAATTCATTCTATAAAGAAGGGCATTGTTTCTGTTTAAGAAACAAAGCTCCGTCACTATAATTTAAATATCAACAACATTACAGAGTCAGATGTTAAACTTAAGAGAAAAGAAGTGACAAAGGAGTGCAATAATTATGACAAGTCAAAAAATTAATGGTAGAAAATGTGAAAGGGCTAAAGAAGAGAATATTTGAGGTGAAGAATTTACAAACTTACCTTCCTCATTGATTGCCAGCGAGTGGCATGAAGTTGGACAACATCTTTATCCAACAGTTCCTTTGTACTCTCATAGGAATAAGCTTCTTCCTAGAAATGGAAATCAAGTAAAATTCAATAAATAATTAAGAAAATGCAGATGACCAATTCAATAAGATAAAAGACAACCAGCCAAGAGGTTTGTATCCTTGCAACATTTATTTCCATCAGTAGGTAGGTACTGCATTGTAATAATATTGACTTGGAAATCCATGGCAACACTGTAAACATTAACAATTTAATGGCTTGCTATAAAGACAGGTTCAATATTTTCTTGCAGGAACAATTTCACATGCAATAGGCTACCCAGGAGAGATTTACCTTTCATCCCACCGTCTTAATGCCAGGGACAAGCACCAGCCCAATGGTTTATGGAGATCATTGGCCAATTACCTCTCCTCTTTTCAAACACCTGAGAATTTCTCTCCAACCTAGATCCCACCTCTTACACATATACTGCACATCCTATTTCTTTTGGAGACTGAAACTCCTCAACCCAGACCTACAACCCATCTCCTCTGTTCAGGTTACACTCTCTACACAGATTTCACTCCAAAAGATGGTGTCTGTAAATATATAGACTCCACTCTCCTTTGTCACTTACTTGAACATCAGCAATAACTTACAATTTCTTTGTCTTAAAATCTTCCTCTCTTATTTCCTCAAATAAATCTATTACTCTCTGCATTCCTCAAACCACTAGCAACTCTTAGACCATATCTACTCCTGCATCAAGAACATATCTCTCACTCTTCCCTCTCTGAAATCATCATCTCCCATTTACTTCAATGTTTACAACTCCTCATGACGTTGACAGTCATTCCATACTGATGCTGTCAGTGCAGAAACCAAAAATCCTTTGCTATTGTCATCTCTTTATACTATCTTATTTCATCCATTCGCAGTCATTCAGATCAACACAGGAAACTCCAAAACACACTTCTTGATTTCTTTCTTACCTCTACCTAACTGTGTCTGTACCTATAAAGTGTTCCAGCTTTTAACTCGCTGCAACTGTCCACCATACAATCACACACTACACAGTACCCCTTCTCCCAGGAGTCAATGCCACTTCAAGCATGACCATTAAAACATTTCCCCAGTACTTTAGTGATTCTTCTAATTCACCCCTATGCCTTAATGATAATTATGAAGATAAGTCTGTGGCTAGGCACAATTAAATTGACATCATTACTTGCCTGGAGCTTATTCTATCAACCTTGAAAGGAGGATGGATAAGGACTACCTCTGAAAGATTTCAAATCTGAACCTGTGAAGACCAATACTGCAAGGTAATTTGTATTTCGCTCAACAAATTATGCCAAACACTACACCATCGTAGCAATAATAATGATAGGCACTCTTACCACCACAAACAAACCAACCAAAAGAAAAAAAAAAAAAACTTACCCTAACACCTCGTAAAATACTGTCTTCATAGTTGTTTGTCATGACAGGGAAAACTTCTGCAACTTCAAAGAGAGCAGATGCTTTTTTCTGAAAAATAAATGAAGAAAATAAGAATGATTTGGATAAATGCATTTATGTATGCATGTATGTGTATCTATACATGCATATGTATAATGTACATGCAAGTGTGTGTGAGTGTGCACAAGAGGCACAAGCCTGGCTGTACGATTAAGAAGTTTGCTTTGTAATCATGTGGTTTCAAGTTCAGTTCCACTGTGTGGCATCAGGAACAAACATCTGCTTCTACAGCCCGAGACTGACCAAAGCCTTGTAAATAGTTTTGGTAGACAAAAAAGTGAAAGAAACCCATTATATATGTGTACGGATGTATATGTGCCTCTTTATATTTGTAGTTCTCTGAAAACTGCTGAGCTACCGAGTGACATTGTTGTCATTTCCCCGGCCAACAAATCATCTGCTGGCTTTTGTACCTTTGAAGACACATGGAAAAAGTGAACTCTTACTTGAAAAACAAGGGTTAGCAACAGGAAAGGTATCTGATTGTAGAACCTTTCTTCATTCTAATAAGAATGAAGTGCAAACTACCTTGTCTTAAAAGTACACTTTATCATAAAATATATAGGCACTTTCTTTTCAACAAAAGATGCACCATCCTTTGACGTGCACCGAAGTAGCATAGACCAATGAAGTTTCTAATATGATCAATCACCTTGCCTGAAATAATAGCCAAACCTCACTCAAATAACATTATCATCTTTAAAAGATAGGAAATATATAAATAATACACTCATGAGTACACTATGTCTCTGGAATAAAAATGGTCACAGCTGGAACAAATTTGATCATAAGTGTGTTTATGATAAGAAGTGACCTGGATCTAAACAACCACCACTACTGCCAGTATAGCTGTTGTTCATATATTAACACACTGTGCTACAGGTTAATATCATTATTTGCAAACAGTCAACAACTGGTTCTGATCTTTAAGTTACACCTAACTTGAAAATAACAGATTCAGTGAAACTGAATTTTGTCAGCATATCTTTTGACTAGATTTTGTTATCAGTTTATTAGTGTTTGTGAACATATTATATGAAGTACAAATATCACAAAATATTCCACTTTCTGTTTGGTATCAGATCAGCTCAAAATCAATGTAGGTCAGTAAAAACAAAAACTTTATACACATTGCAATAGAAGAGCCAGATCAAATCATTTGACCATCCTGAGATTTTTACAGCTTTCCTCAAGCAAAGTACCATTTATCACTTAAGTGAGAAAGAGAAAATATATATATAGGTATTTTGGAATGAATAAGCCAGGGGAAATGGGGCTGTTCATTAACCTATACTAGTAGTAAAAAAAAGTAAAGCTCTTTCCAGAGTCATATAGATTCATAGGGCCAATTTCCCAGTTTCCATGGTGTATATATTCCCTACCTGGACAGGATGCCAGTCCCTCAAAGGATTACTCACTTTTGTCAGCTGAGTGGACTGGAACAACATGAAATGAAGTTTTCTGTTCAACAACACAACACATCATCCTGTCCAAGAATCAAAACTACAATCTTACAATTTTGAGTCCAACACCCTAAACACTAAACCACGCACCTCCACTTACCTATATTATGTCGCGTACTCATGATCGAAAGCTGATTACACTAACCACAAAGCCATATACATATATACTAAGCAGTCACTCGTAAATATGACAATTCTTTCACTAATTGTTTCAGATGTCAATGCAATAAAGATCAGACACCCTCTGATCCAACAAAATTTTAAGGATGCGACAGCTGAAGGATGAGAGAGAGTGTACTTTGCTGGTACACATTTTTAACTGAGTAGGCTGGGACAGTGCTCAAGGATGCATGCTACCCAATTCAGAAACCAAACCCACAACCTTATGATCGTAAGCCCAACACTCTAACCATCAGGCCACATGCCTACACACACACATATAACAACAAATGGTTTCCATGCTAACTCAGCATGGAAAAACAGACACAAATGATATACTATATTTACTCATGTACAGGGCATCCCAAAAGTCCCAAAACTTTCACCATAACACCCTCAAGAGTTTCAGACCCCACTTCTCTGATTTCTCTATTGATGTTCTCCTTCAGTTGTATCAGGGTCTTCGGTTTGTTCACATAAACCCTCTTTTTCAGGTGTCCCCACAAGAAAAAACCTGGGCTAGTCAAGTCTGGGGAACGTGAAGGCCAGTTGACATTGCCGTAGCGGAAGATTCTTCTCTCTCCAAAGCACTGCCAGAGCAATAGCATTGTTTCTCTTGCGGTATGAGCAGTTGCCCAATCTTGCTGGAACCATGTGTGAGGTCTACTTTGAATGGCCTTCACGTTCCCCAGACTTGACTAGCCCAGATTTTTTCTTGTGGGAATACCTGAAAGGGAGGGTTTACATCAACAAACCAGAGACCCTGGTGCAACTGAAGGAAAACAGATGCCATTGACCTGACACCGACATCGGCCACGACTACAGTCTCACTTGGCATGACAGGTTTACACAAGCACAGTATATATCACCAAAGGTCTCAGTCACCTGTCACTGCCGCCATGAGCCTCAACGCTCAAATGGTGTTTAGTGGAGACAACGGTAACTCATAATGAACACAACAATTCTGGAATATAAAAAACAAATTTAACTGTTGCAATCATGTTTGGGCTCTAAAAACATCAAATCAGTGATTACAATTATAAAAATGTTTAAGAAATAAAAAAAATTTTTTAAACTGATACATACCTTGTCTTTGAAATGGAACAAAATGTACATTTTGAAGTCAAAATGATCTGCCAAAGATTCTCGTTTCTTTCTCAGTCGATGCCTCAGCCGGTTCACAGCCGTCTGCTTGCGTGTATAGGAATCCCCCATCCTACAGATTTTCTCTTTTCTTTTTATTTAAACTATATGATTCCTCAACAACAGGATGAAACCTATTATAGCACTAAGGAGAGATGAGCTTGAAAACTTATAACTATAGACACCTAAGATGATTAACAAACTGTTGATGACAAAAGGAATGGGAATAGAATGAGATCAAATAAATTAACTGTAGATTAACTTATACACACTGTGAAAAAAAAATCATTAAAAGTAATTAGTTTTCCTTCTCTTTATGTAGGGGATTTACTTCATGAAAACTTATAAAAAAAAAGAAGAGTATATCTTGAATTTGCTGACAATTGAAAACAAAAAAAATGAGAACCAAAGAAAAAAATTTCAATTGTTGTGCTACAAGGAGTCAACAACAATCTTTGAAAAAAAAAGTTCGCAAAACTATGAAATATTGGGAAGTAGTTTCAAATAGAACCTTACTTGGGAGAAGATAATCATATATAGCCAATGGAATTTCACTCCAAGACTACAAAAACTTTTAACTTGTACAATATTGACTTGTTGTAGTCGTGCTTGTACCAATTGAAGACTTAATTCTCGTGCCCAATATCACCTCAAAAATTATCTTAATTTCTTTTATTCATTCTTCCATCTTATTTGACAAACTATGTTAACACTACCAGTGATTTGTATATTTTTAATTCTGGGTTTTCTTCTTTCCTTTTAACTCCTCCTGTCCCTTCATCAAAGCATCTAAAAACCTAAAGAATTTTTTTTATTTTTGTAATTATTGAAAACTTTTTGGTTTGAACCAAATTTTTCAGGAAAAAAAAGCTGTGCTGGTGCTTTTTTTTTTCCTCCCTTTTCTCTTTCAATATTTCCTAAGTATTTGCCATAGTTGTCACCTGTTTTAGTTTAGAACAAGATTTTCAGCCCTTATTATATCCATACCGCAGATATATTTTATATAACTCTTTTTGCCCAATAGTCAAGTCATTTAGTATTATATACATGTAGACTTAAACATACTGGTTTTCTCAGCAGAGAAAAGGAATGGAAAAAGGGAATATGGGATTGTGTAGATTTATATTTATATATATTTTTTTTTTTTAGTTTTTACAAACTAACATACAAATATTTATGTGGGTTTTTTTTTAATATTATAAATCTACATCTTTAAATATATATATATATATATTTAATTGGATTTTTGTGAGGTTTAAAAAAAAATTCTCACCTTCACGAACACAACAAAATCTATATTTTGCATCACTAATACATTTTTTTTTGTAGATTTTTTTCACAATAGTAAAATATTAATAAAATGACATTAACAAAAAATACATTTTAATTTTTTTTTCTTTAACCCACTTTTTTTTTTCTTTCTTTTCAAAAATATATCTTTCCCAAAGAAACTTCAAATCATTTATGAACTTCCAACCTATTCACACAACTATTTCATGCTCACACATTTCTATTATACATGTACACGTCTATTGTACACTCTATCATGAAAAAAAATTATATATATATATATATATATATTACTCAACAAGATTCTAAAGGAAAGAAAAGAGAAGTAATTAGTGATGCTATTAGGACTGACGAATGTGATGGTGGTGGAGATGGGACACCGAAATCATCAACAAGCCCATGGACAATATAATGAGTTCTTCGCAAAATAGACAGACCCACTGAAAGGTCTGCTTCAAAATGCGACTTCGTCATTTTTCCTACAGATTTTTTTTTTTTTTTTTCGAACACAAATCCCAATTCCTTTTATGATGTCATTCTGAAGAAAACTGTTCAATATATACTAAAATATATATAGATAAATTATATTCATTTATTTATACATATTTATATAACTCATTTCACATGATAACACACACCCCCATAAAAGAAAGGAGAAAATAGAGGTTTAGAAAGAAAATAAGGAAGGTAGGGAATGGCAAGTGCCCAGTATATATTATGGAGGGTTTGTTGTTGAAATGCTTAATCAAAACAACAGGGTCTGCAAACAAGGGGCAACAGCAGCGGTTGTTATCGCTGGTGGCATGCTGATGTGGCTTGTATTACTGAGACTGATGGACGCAATGGTGGCAGCGGCGAAAGCTATTAACGGAGGAACAGTGGTGGTGGTGGTGGTAATAGAGGCGACAGAGTGTGGTAGAGGAGGCAGCTGAATCGACAGAGGCAAAGAACAACAAGGTTTATCACAAATGGTGGCAGAAACTACCCCGTTCATACCCGTTGCTAGCCACTTCATGCTGAAAAATGATTTTACAGCAGATAGTAACACCAAAAACAAAAAGAAAAAAAAAATTCACTTTCAACTTGCAAGCATATTGAAAAAAATTTGTTTTCAGTCAACAAGCAGACTAGTGTTTGGCTTAGCTAAGAAATAGATGTGTTGTAATAAAAATAATTATTACATAAATCTAATTCGGGACTCTGAGAAACCATGAGTGCATATAAAAAAAAAACAAAAAAGGGGGAGAAAAAAAGCTTAAATACTGAGTTTTAAGATCGAACCTTATTCCCTCCCATCTGAAATTTCACTGTTAACTTATGTCTAAATACATGTTGCTATAAGAGTTACGTATACAAAATAAATATACAATATTGTTTACATATTAAATGTATAATGTGTATGTTTGTTTTGTATGTATAGTTGCGAATAATTTACTTAATACAGCTATGCTACTATCATTATTATTAGTTGTAATATCGTTGTTACTCTCTCTCTCTCTATGGCTATCAGTTCTATTTAATTAAATCTACAAATGATGATGTGAGCGGGTTGAATGATAGGAAATTGATCGTTGCAAACAAGCTTTTCTCATCGAGACAGTCCCATTCGCAATCACTTCCGAGCCATTGTGTTGACTGTTGTGCGCCGTCACTTCTGTTCGAACGTCGTTTCCTTTTGCTGCTGAGGTTGATGCCGACAATGTTGTCGATGTCACCCTGGTCTATGTCGGTGGTCGTGTACTTGTTACTGACGGGGTAGAAGTAAGAGGAGACGGGTAAAGAGAGAAAAGTGCTTTCAGTATTAGTTAAATACTTTCTGTTGTTGTTGTTGTTAGTCGTGGAGACAACTGTGGTAATGTTCGTGTTACTGTTAATGGTGTTTCTACTGGAGTTTATGTTGGTTATGTTATTTGTAATAGAGGAGGTGGTTTTAATGTCAGTATTTGTGTTGTTGCTGTCTATGTTGGTGCTATTGGTGTTTTGATGCGCTGATAAAAACAGAAGAAATAGAAAACTGTCAACAACAGCAAATAAGGCTATGTAAATGGTGGTTATAGAGGTAGCAGCAGCGAGGGCGGCGGCAATGATATTGGTATTGTTGGTCGCAGTAGAGTAAGAAGAGACTCCGATGAGTTGGCGAAGATGACGAGAGTGGTAATAGTAATAATAACAGTAGCTGTAATAGTAACAGTAATGAAGTTGTTGAGGCAAGGGGCGTTGGCGTTGACAACAAAGATTATAATAGTAATTATTATTATAATTACAAAAAGAGTTGGTGGGTCTCTCTGCCAACAGGGCTGTTATGTATATGTTGCTGGGTCCTTCGTCAACATCCATGGTCGAAGTATGAGGCAGTGCCGAGAAAGGCACGACAGCATATTTCCTGCTACGGCAAGTTTCTGCATGAGACTCAGTGGAAGATTTGCTGACTGACAAAATCAGTACCAGAAGCAATGAAAATATTTGTCTGAAAGAATAAAGAAAGAGAACAAGCTAGCTGTCCTCTTCGCTCGCTACAACAGCAGCAGAACAATAATGGAGCTCCGAGATGAACGGACAGCGCATGCACGGTAGTAGAAAAGTAGACGCGCAGAAACGGGAGGAGACAGGATCAACTGCGGAGTTTAACCTCCTCTTCGTCCCTTCTCTCTATCTCTTATTTCACTCATAATTTCTATTCTAACAAATGACAACGTTAATTTAGGTAATAAGTAATCTGGGTTTGTTCAAAGGATTATATTTCCATACACTCTGATTTGACGATAAATATCAACATAGTCTAATTAGGTTATAAAAAGGAATGAAACAGGAGACATTATTTTTAATGATTAGTCACTGAAATGTATTATGTATATATATATATATATATATATATATATATATATATATATATATATATATATATATATATATATATATATATATATATACAAATGGAAGCTGGAACGGAAGTTCTGAAAGTGTTTCTTTTTTTATTAATGGTGATAAATGTAGATTAAATATATCTCAAATAAAAATGATTGCTTTAAGTTTTTTTTTTTTTTTCGTAGAATCGATAAGTGGGTAGGAAGTAAATAAAAATAGGACAGACATTAGAGTATATTTATTCGCATAAATTAAATTAAATCCATACTCCTTTACGACTGAAAGTATTAATATTAATAAAATATGATAATTATATTCGTGAATAATTAATATTTATCAATTTTTTTTTCGGACAAATATTATAATCAGCCGGATGCCTGTTGCATTTTGGGTAAAACAAGCGTTAACTTGACTGAGGAAAGATTCTGAGAATGATGGCATGTTTCTTTTTCTCAATTCTGTAAAACTGTAATTCGTATGAACCGAAAATTATTTGTTTTTATTTCTTTTTTCTCTCTTTTCTGAGAGAAAATCAGTTGGAAGCAGATGAAGTATATTTATTGAATATGACATTTAATTTAGTTTAAAGTAAAAAGTGATATTAAATTCTAAACCAATTTCTCTCAATTACAATTACATAACAGAAAAGAAAATCTCCAACCCGGCTAAACTTAGAGATGTGCGTCAGCAAAAGTATGTTAATAAATTTCAGAAAAGTGAGACTGCTGGCATGATTATTCGTTTCTGTAAACTTTATACATAACATTTATTGACAGATATGAGATTTAATGGAGGGCCTTTTTCTTTACTTTCTTTTTTATTCATCCCGTAACTTTTTCAAAGGAGCTTTTTTTTATTTATATATTTGTTTATACTATTTAGTCAAGAGGAGGAAGTGCAGCGCCCATGTTCAGAGCTTCCGAAACTAGTAAGTGTGAGTTGTCCTCATACCGAAGAGTTGACCGAATTCTTGCAGCTGAGTGGACCCTGCTGAGAGGTGGGAGTGTCTTATATCTATCGGCAACATACTTTATACATTGAGGTGTTAGATAGTCATATTAAACCGAATGGCCCATTAGTCTACCGCTCCAAATATGTTACACTCAATGTTCTCTGCCTATTAAATTTTACTGTGGTCGTGTTATGTAATGGGATTAAACCTGAAACCATGTAGTTGTGTAGCTAACTTTGTAACCGCACAAATATATATATGTCATTATGACTCACCAAATACAATAAAAGTTGTACTCAGTTAAGCTAACATTCTGACAGAAGTTATATGGGACGGAGGGTGTAACTTCTTTTTATTTCCTTTTTTTGATATTATATTTAAACAACTGGATCAACTTGGAAGGAAATGCCGATCTGTCACCTCCAGCTAAGACAGCAGTATTCTCTAGTTCAGTCAAAGACATGTGGCACATTCTGCATTGACACGAGTTCACCAACAATCATAATGGGAAATGTCTGCCACGATTGTTGGTGAACTAGTTACCTCTATTTCTGCCTTACCTGTTTATATGTTTGAAATTTACCTACAGATGGTGGAGTTTTGCCATTATGTTATCTGAGAATGCATCAATAAAATGCCGCTGAAACAGCTGTTGTGAATTTTGAACACTTGTGTTCTGTGCGTGTGCGCGCGCGTGTGTGTTGGGTACTTTTTTAATCCCCAGGAAGTTAGAAAAGTAACTTAAGAGCTGAAAATTTCATGAAACTCAGCCTATGAATAACTTGTGTAACTAACTTTTTGCCAATTAAAAAGAAAAGCACATATACTCCTGTATTGAATCCTATTTCCCTTGTTTGTTTCATTAAACCTACATGAAATACTCAAACATGTAAAATTAGAAAATGAAATAGTATATGGTGAAATCCTCTCATATAATGTTCTTTCCAACATTGGCAAAAAGTTAGCTACAGTTGCATCAAAATGTTTGCAGCTTCATTAGTTTGTATAACCAATACTCTTTTACTTGTTTCAGTCATTTGACTGCAGCCATGCTGGAGCACCGTATTCCAAGACAAGGTGAAGCAAACACGTCCTCTAATGCATACATACACAGAGCAAATAAGATGGGTTTATGTAGTTGCTAATGTTTATTACACTAGTGTTGCTTCTATTTCATATTTGAATGTGTATGTGTGTATGCATGCATGCATGTAAGTAAAAGAACACAAGTGGGATTTAAAATTTGCAGCAGCTGCTTCAGCAGAATTTTATTGATACATTCTTAGGTTACATCATTGCAAAAATCCACCATCATCAGGTAAATTTTAAACTCATAACCAGGTAAAGTAGAAACAGAAGATGACCCATTCATTAATTATCATGATGAACTTGTGATATTTTGAAAAAGAACAATAGAATCTATAGAGAAAATGAAGCCAATTTTACTTGGCTTGTTGGATCTTCTTCTCAAGCATAACATAATGTCAAAGATCTTGGTCATTACCTCTGTGAGGCCCAACACTCAAAAGGAACTTTTCACATGCCACCAGCATCAGCCGCTGTGCTTCAGTGAGGCCCAACAAGCAAAAGGTGCTCTTTACCTACCACCAGCATAGGTGCCAGTTACATGACACCAGCATTAGCCACGACTATGATTTTACTTGGCTTGACAGGTCTGCTCAAGCACAGCATAATGCCAAAGGTCTCAGGCATTGGTCATTTCTTCTGTGTGGCCCAAAGTTCAAAGATCATGTTTCACCACCTTGTCCCGTGTCTTCTTGCATCTACCTCTACCACAGGTTCCCTCCACAGTTAGAGATTGGTACTTCTTTACATAGCTGTCCCCATCCATATGCACTACATGGCGACACCTGTGCAGTCATCTCTCTTGCACACCACATCTGATGCCTCTTATGCCCAACTTTTCTCTCAAGATGCTTACAATCTGTCAAGCATGTACACTGACATTACACATCCAGCAAAGCATACTGGCTTTATTTTTTTCAAGCCTACTCATGTCCTTGGCTGTCACAGCTCATGTTTCACTACCGTGTAGTATAGCTGTTCGCACACAGGCATCATACAATCTGCCTTTCACTTTGAGAGAGAAGCCCATTGTTGCCAGCAGAGGTAGGAGCTCTCTGAACTTTGCCCGGACTAATCTTATTCTCACAGCTTTGCTCTTGGAGCATTCACCTCTGCTACTAACTTGGTCACTTTGATAATGGAAGCTATCTATTACCTCTAGCTTACCCTGCTGGTAATTGATGTCTATTTTCTGTACATTTTTGGTGTTTATTGCACCTGTGCATCTTCCACACACAAAAGCTATTTTTCCTGCTAACCTTCCTCTGATACTGCTACACTTCTTATGTGTCCTAGCTTACACCAGGTACATCTTATGGAGTTTCTACCTATGCCTTTTCTACAGATTGAGCAGAGTCATCTACCTGAAGGGATTTGTGATTTGTCTGCCTTCCTACTTACTAAGACTTTGGTTTTTGCTAGGTAATTCAAAGGCTCTTCAATTCTAGACCTTGCTTCCATACCTGAAACTTCTCTAGTTCAATTGGATTTGAGCTTTAAATTTGTGCGTGCATACTGCAAGAAATAACATAATTGGCACAGAAGTGTTAGCTAGTGTGTGTGTGTGTGTGCCAAAGGAAGTTATTTTATGGCATTTTTTCGTTTGAAGAAGCAAAGTTGTCAACTTGACATGTATGGGATCATATGATTGTTTAATTTCCATAAAAAATTTTTAAATTTCTTTATGTTTTGAAGAGTGTGTACGTATGTATATTTTTGTATGTAAATATATGTTTATATGTATATTTGCGTACTTATGTGTATTCGCATGTATATTTGTGTATTTACATACAGCCACAAAACATGCATAAATATAAACGATTCAGCTTTAAAAAAATTGAAGAAATTTTTTCACGGAAATTGTCGAAGAAATAGTTTCATTTTTCGTGTACGTTTACGAAAGATTCCCTAAGTTTGATTATTGCCATACACGAAGCCTCTCGGACCTTGAGTCATTTGTGTGACTTTTTACCGACTAAAAAATAAAGTATATACTCATATATTAAATTCTCTCGTTTGTTCAACCAAACCTGAATATATTCATTTTTAAGATTAGTAAATTAAAAAATAAGATTTTTATATTTTTAGAGGAAGAATCTATATTGCAATATACATTCTTGTTTAGTAAAAAAAAAAAAACGCCGTTCCGTACATGCGTAGGATATATTTTACAATAGGAGAAAATTAATTGTTAAAGGGAGGTAATTAAGAAATTTATTCCGTCAGAATAAGCGTTTGTCAATTCTCCTCTCACTCTCTCTCTTTTCACTGTATTCCGGAACTAGTTAGCAAATAACGACTACTCCCCTACATTCACGCTTAGAATTAACGAACACGAATGTGAGTTCACGTACCACGTGGCCTCTAATCGCTCTTCCTTTCTCACTTCTGAATATTAGCCATGGCGGTTGGTAAAAATAAGAGGCTTACAAAAGGTGGCAAAAAGGGTCAAAAAAAGAAAGCAGTAGACCCTTTCACGAAAAAAGATTGGTATGATGTCAAAGCCCCTAGTATGTTTAATATTAGGCAAGTCGGCAAAACCTTAGTAACTAGAACACAAGGTACTAAAATTGCCTCCGAAGGCCTGAAAGGCCGCGTGTTTGAAGTATCTCTAGCAGACCTTCAAAACGACGAAATTGCCTTCCGCAAGATGAAGCTGATCGCCGAAGAAGTTCAAGGCAAAAACGTTCTTACCAATTTCCACGGCATGGACCTGACCAGAGATAAATTGTGTTCCATGGTGAAGAAATGGCAGACTCTGATTCAGGCACATGTCGATGTACGAACCACTGATGGATATCTGTTGAGAATGTTCTGTATCGGTTTCACCAAAAAGAAGCCCAACCAAAACAAGAAGACATGTTATGCTCAACATGCTCAAGTAAGTTGTTGTTTTTTTTCTGTGATTGTTATGAAAATTGTTGCACTTAAATCCATGTTTTTGTTATAATTATTGTAATTTATGCGATCTAATATCGTTGTTGCTTATCTGAGGGGTAAATCTTCGACGAGGCAACGATTTGAAAAGAGTTATGTATGAAAAGCATTTTTTTTTTTTTACAAAATCATTGGGAATATTAATTGTTCGGTGCAATACCTCCGCCTGTAAATGATTTTCTTTTAAAAACCTTAGAATTATCGGACAAAACTTTATACTAATTACGATTGACATGCTCTTTTTGTCACAATTTACATTATCAGTGTGGTAGGAGATTTTCAAAATTCGTTCATAGGTGAAAGAAGGACCTAGGAAATGGAATTTCCATTGCTAAATAACCAGTGTTTTTGGAAATAATTACTGGAGATCTGATTTTCTTATTTAGATAGTAATGATTAGATTACCCACGAAATTTTACATAGCATGTTAAAATTACAGGACAACCGGCCGGCTTCTGGTATTGATGTATTTACTAATTTTATTACCGTTTCAATGCGGTAGAATTAGTTTGGTTAATGTTTAAGTAACAATGCTGCTAATGCAATGCAAATTGTTAAAATAAAAAGTAATCTTTCAACGCATATTGAAGTATTTTTACGATTATCCTAAAAATAACTTCGACTGTGGACGAAACATGTGTATATCTGCATTTTTATTATTACTCTTTAATATTAGTGATTATCGAAAATAAATTTTAAATTCATGTATGCAGGACACTGTAAAGCAGATGATAGTGTAACAGCACTTTCATACGAGTAAAAAAAAATACTAAGGGAATGTGGACGGCGTGAGGCCTAATTTTTGCTAATCCATGTTATTCTAAAGTTGAAATTTATTTTTCCTTTCTATATCGTCTACAATCGATCAAATAAAAATTAAGAATGGATATAGAGAATTCTAATCCCATTTTCACCGAATTGCTTGCGTTTTGCTGTAGTTAATAAGTCGGTTGAGTATTTAATAAATGTTACAGTTTAATTTAGATTTGGGGGCTAAATAAAAATGTTTCATTTATGTCTAAGAATCGATGGCACTTTCAGTGACTTCTATTGATGTAACTAGATTGAAAATAACATGTGAAGTTAGGCTTTTTTTTACAATATCAGAATATAATTTACGGATGACTTTTTGATAGGTAGTCTAATTGTTTTCCGACCGAATACATTCAGATTGTTGATTTCATGGGGGAGGGGTGTTGTAGATGACCTCGAAAATATTCTCGCCAAAAATATCCAATAATTTGAAACGTTTAGGTAGTTTCTTACAGCCTGAATTTCGAAAATCTTCAACTTAATTTTATGTGTAGCTTTCGATGTCGCTTCGTGTGGTCCCTTCAGTTTCGTACAGGAAGTCGTTGTTTACGTTCACATTCGATTACTCTACCTCACATGTGTTTTTTAAAAATAAGAAACAACTTAATCGTCAATTTATAAGAGATACAATTCCCCTGTGGCAGATAATTGCTGGCGTTGCACTGATTCTCTGTTGTCAACCATCCTTTCATTTCACTCGTACTTGCACAAAAAGCGGAGAGGCTGTGTAACTTGCAGCCTGTAAAAAGACGAGTTGGTCAATGTTGAGATGCTTTCAATCCTAGAGCTGAGAAAGAATTGAAGAGATTATGTAAGTTTGTGCATATTTCACCACTACTGGTTTACAGCTGGGCCAGGTAGCATGGCAAATTTTGAATATATTCTACAACAAAACAAATTTGTATTCATCTTGACCATGCATCAGCTTGTGATTGGAGCCTCGAGTTTCTTTTGTGTTTGCTAATTACAAATACGGAAGTTTTCTGGCAGTGTTGTGTTGTCTCATGAAGAAATCTCATCAACACCAAAGTGATATGACTTAATTAAAATAAAACTAGGGCTATTGTACTTAGATTATACTCTTGTATCCACTGAATAGTTGGTGTGGATAGTATACTATACCAAATACTTGCTTCAGGACCACAAAAAAATTAAACACTTCAGTATTCCTATTGACTGGGAAAGGTTTGCATAGTTAAGTTGAATAGTGATAATACAACAATCGCATCATCCATTTCAGGCCAGTAATAAACATGAATGATTTAGAAAGTAATCCATGGGAAGCAAAATGTTTGTTGTTAGTTTCCTGCATTCAAATGAACTGTATTCACCCCATTTCACAGAGGCTGTTTGAGAGTTTGCTTAGTATATTGGCAGTAAGATGCAAGGAGCTTGTGATCCTGTATCCTGTCATCTTTATTATATGCATGTTTTGCTTGTATGTTATATATTTACATTTTGTATTTTATAGGTAAAACTAATCAGGAAAAAGATGGTTGAGATCATCACCCGGGAGGTCACTGCTAATGACATGAAAGAGGTGGTCAACAAACTCATCCCTGATAGTATTGGCAAGGATATTGAAAAGGCTTGTCAAGGTATCTACCCTCTCCACGATGTCTTCATCAGGAAAGTGAAAGTTTTGAAGAAACCTAAATTTGATCTTGGTAAATTGATGGAGCTGCATGGTGAAGGCAAGAGCACAACTGGTGCATCTGGCACAGAAACTGGGGAGAAGGTTTCCAGACCAGAGGGTTATGAACCACCTGTACTAGACTCGGTTTAAATAATAAACTACCTCGAGGGAGGTGATTATTATTCTTGTATTTCTTTTATCAGACACACAACTGATTTGTTTGTTTTCTTTATTTTCGTGTATATATCAAATTTTGAATTGGGTTATTTTGA
Organism: Octopus bimaculoides; assembly: GCF_046866305.1. Classification (NCBI taxonomy): domain Eukaryota; kingdom Metazoa; phylum Mollusca; class Cephalopoda; order Octopoda; family Octopodidae; genus Octopus; species Octopus bimaculoides. The sequence goes on from NC_142941.1 coordinate 59,477,498, forward strand.
CAAAGGCATAGCTGTTTGGTTAAGAAATTTATTCCTGAAAACATGATTATGCATTCCATCCCATTGTGAGGACACTATTGGCTGGTGTCCTACTGTAGTCACAAGTTTACCAATGCCTTGTGAAATTATTAGAAAGAAACTGCAGAAGCTTGTGTGTTAACGTACTTGTGGACAAGTTTGTCTTTCTGCATTTGGTTCATAGAGACATATTGTTGTTTGCTTGCAGTCCGCTGAAAGTAGGTCTGAAGTTCCTGACATTGTGGGGATCATACAAAAGTTGTTCATACAACCATTATTATTTTTAGCTGTAGTGGTGTCCCCTAAGATGCAGTACTTTGAACAGAAATTTTCAATAGGTACATACACTCTAGTTTCTTTCAGCAACATCAAGTACTCAAAAAAAAAAAAAAATACTTGCACTGCTTGTGTGTAACTTAAGCATCTCTGGTATTTAACCATTGTCAAAGGTGCATCCCAATGACTAGGTTTCAAGATCACTAAGCTTGAATTCATTGTTGATTCTGCAAATAAATCAAACAATGCTGCTGTGTCATCTGAAAGGCCAGTCAATTGATTGTGAACAGTTCATTGACCATAATATATAAACAGAGGCGTAATTTCTTCTACCTGTTTTTTTGCTCCACATACCTATACCTGTTTCACATGTCTAATGGTGGGCTCTTGGCTGTAATTTTCCTTCTCTGTATGTCACATTACATAGGGTTTGTTTTTAACATTTCCAGCAGTGGTTCCCAAAGTGGGCAGTGAAAAGATCCAGTGGCGGGGAACTTTGAAGGAAAGGATGGGTTATTTGTGAAATACTGTCTTTAATTTGCTGCAGAAAATGGTAGGGATTTGTGATGGGTGGTGGTGGCCTGGGTGCAGCCCAAAAAGTTTTGGAACCACTGATTTAGAGGGTCTAAACAGTAGGTTATGGTAAGCGACTTTATTAAGGATCAGCTATCATTGATTGTTTTGACAAGCTGGCTGAATCAGCACATTGAACAAACTGCTTAGTAACATTTCTCCCAACTCATATTCATCGTTTTAGGGTGAATAAGGTAGCAATCAGGGTGTTGGATGTAATTGACTTAAAATTGCTGGATTTCTGCCAAAATTTGAAACAGTGATCATCATTTAATGTCTCTGTCCATGCTGGAAGGCTGCACCAGACTCCTGTCTGATTTGGCATGGTTTTCTACAGCTGGATGCCCTTCTTGGTGCCAACCACTCCGACAGTGTAATGGGTGCTATTTGCATGATGCAATTTTGTTCGGCTTGGTGGGTCTTCTTAAGCATATCATAATGCCAAAGGTCTTGGTCATTGCCTCTGTGAGGTCCAATGCTCAATCAAACAGTGCTCTTCACATGCTACAGGTGCCAGTTAAGTGAAGCCAACATAAGCTATGACTACGATTTCACTTCGCTTGACAGGTCTTCTCACGTACAGGATATTGCCAAAGGTCTCGGTCACTGGTCATTTCCTTTGTGAGGCTCAAAGTTTGAAGATTATGCTTCACCACTTCATCCCATGTTTTCCTAGATCTACCGCTACCACAGGTTCCTTCCACAGTTAGTGATCGGCATTTCTTTACACAGCTGTCCTTGTCCATATGCATCACATGACCATACCAGCACAGTTATCTCTTGCACACCGCACCTTATGCCTAACTTTTCTCTCAAGATGCTTACACTGTGTCGAACATGCACAGACATTGCACATCCCATGAAGCATGCTGCCTTCATTTCTTATAAGCCTACGCATATCCTCGACTGTCACAATCCATGTTTCACTGCCATGTAGCATGGCTGTTCACACACAGGCATCATACAATCTGCCTTTCGCTGAAAGAGAGGCCCTTTGTTGCCAGCAGAGGTTGGAGTTCTCTGAAGTTAGCCCAGCCTAATCTTATTCTCACAGCTATGCTCTCGGAGCATCCACTTCCACTAACTTGGTCACCTAGATAACGGAAGCTGTCTGTTATCTGCACATTTTCAATGTTGTGTCTGTGCATTTTCCACATAGAAAAGTCAGTTTCCCTGTTAACCTTCCTCTGACATTGCTGCGCCATTTATGTGTCCAAAGTTTATATCAGGTGCATCTTATGGAGTTTCTTACAAATCGAGCAGGGCCTCCTACCTGAAGGGATTTGCAATCAATTGATTGAATTCTGTCCATTAGAAATTGTTGCAGCTTAAACTTTTCATTACCATATTTCTGTTGAAACTTACTGTCTTTGTTTCAATTAATATAATATCTTTGACATTTATCCACTCTGTGATATAGTTGGCATCCAGCCATAAATACCATGCCAAAACCGATAGAGCTTGTTACAGTAATTCCCTGGCTTATGGGTTCCTGTCAAACTGTCCAACCCATGCCAGCATAGAAGACGGATGGTAAATGACAATGGATGATGGATCCAGTGATTGGATCATAAATTAACACGAAATTTTGATGGGAAACTTTAATTTATGTCACTTCAAAATAGGAAGTTTATATGATAGAGTGAGGGGTGGTCTCAGGTGAGCTGGTATCAAAAGGATTAATCAGGTAGGTCTATAATCAAAGGCACATTGGCCAGGAATATCCTGGCTTTCAGACATTGCTGTACTCGAGAAGACATGCCCACCACTACAGAGTTGAGATCCTGAAACCAATGTGCCATGTAAAAGGCATCCAGCCAAAACACCATGGTACTTGCTTTAGACACTGGCCTTGCCAGTTCCTGTCAAGCCATCCAACCCATGTTAGCATGGAAAATGAGTGTTGACAATGATGCTCTTCATAGAGATTGTCTTTTTTTTTTTTTTTTCAAGGACACATTAAAATGATAGGGTGTAATTTGGATTTAGCTGCTATTTCTAACAGGTTGAGTCTCCAAGTAGCGCTAGGGTCTTCATTGTCGTGTTATTTCCCTCTTAGCTACCAGGCTATACATCACTATGCTAACAACACAATAAATTTCCTTACTGACTCCCTCAGTGACCATGTTTATTTTTTTTCAGAGGACATTAGTTTGATATTGTCAGCAAGTTGTAACACACCTAATGAAAAATCACCTTGGATTTTTTTTTAGTAATGCAGTCCTGCCTGATGAGCTATGTATTATACAGCCTACTTCAAAAAGGATGGCCATACCTATTCTAAGCTAAAAAAAATACCACTGTACATTTGTAGGCCTGGAAAAGGGCTTTGATGCTAAGAGAACCAGAAGTAGCTGAATGGCTTGAAGGTACAACAAGTTGGGTTAGTGTGCATAGCAAGCATAATTTGGACCACGTAACTAATTGAAAGAATAATTTAGTAAACACATACAGCACACAATATATTATTTTAAGCAAACCATAACAAAAAAGATTATGAAGAGAAAGGAAATTAGAATAGGGCAGCTTTGAATTTGATAATGTGCACTTGCGGTACAGAAGCTATGTAGAACATGCCATTACTGACAGAAAACTGGGATATCAGTATAAAGTACATATGGAAATAATTTTATGATCTTCAGTTTGTCATATGGATAATATAATGCAGAAGGCAGTTGCAATGATAGGTGTCAGTAATACTGTTGTCAACAAATGAATTGTTGAACGAATAAAAAAAGACTTACATGTGGTTTCTTGATTTTGTTAAATGCCATAAAAGCGTTATATATAGTAACCCCCCCCCCCCCCCAAAAAAAAGTGGTGCATGTAAAGTATTAGGATATGCTCAGGGAAGGAAAGAAAGCTTGTTTAATGTTTTGAGCAATACTCTTCTTCAGAAACAGAAAGTCTCCAACAATTCATGTGGTTTTTATATATATATATATATGTGCTGGAGTGGCGGTGTAGTAAGTAGCTTGCTTATCAGCCATATGGTTCCAGGTTCGGTCCCACTGCATGGCACTTTGGGCATGTGTCTTGTACTATAGCTTCGGGCTGGCCAAAGTTTTGGTAGACAGAAACTGAAAGTCATTTGACTGTGGCCATGCTGGAGCACTGCCTTTAGTCGAACAAATCAACTCCAGGACTTATTCTTTGTAAGCCTAGTAGTTATTCTATCAGTCTCTTTTGCCGAACTGCTTAAGTTATGGGGGCGTAAACACACCAACATCGGTTGTCAAGCAATGGTGGGGGGACAAACACATGCAAGCATACACACATATATGACAGGCTTCTTTCAGTGCAATGCAGTGGGATTGAACCTGGAACAATGTAGCTAATATGCAAGCTACTTGCCACACAGCCACTCCTATATATATGTAGATACTCAAATATTCTGGACTTATCTGTTGTAAAAGAGAGATGGCGGGGCAAAATGCTTAGTGGTATTTCATCTGTCTTTGGGTTCTGAGTTCAAATTCTGCCGAGGTTGACTTTGCCTTTCATCCTTTCGGGGTCAATGAATTAAGTACCAGTTGCGTACTAGGGTTGATCTAATCGACTGGCCCCCTCCCCAAAAATTTCAGTCCTTGTGCTCAGAGTAAAAAAGATGACGGTTCTGCATTTTCTTGCTGGGCAACCTCCACAGAAGATTTGTTTATTGTGATCAAATTCTTGTGTCCACTCTCCCCACCAAATCAACATAACCTGTACAGGTGCATGAAGTGCCACATATTAGATGTCGAAATGATCACAGAGCAAGTGTTTTGCTCAGAAAGACAATGTGTTCCAACACAACTTCCATGCTAGGTTGGAGATGAAGATTTCTTTTAAGTATTAATACTGCTTATGTCCTATTTTTAATAAACCCGCCGGCTATTTCAGCAAAAACACTATGATCCTATTGTGTCATTGATGGGAGATTCAGCTGTTACATTGCTGCTGAACATCTGTCACTGAGGAATCCATACCAGCAGAAGCAGATGCTTCTTTACTATAATGTTGAGTGCTTTTAATGCATTACAAGTCCTTATGAGAGGTCCTTTCAAGGTAAATAATACAGTTTCTGTGTTCTAATACAACCTCCACATTAAGTTGGAGATCAGGATTACTTTTTGGCATTAATTATTTTTAGGAGTGGCTGTGTAGTAAGTAGCTTGCTTACCAACCACATGGTTCTGGGTTCAGTCCCAATGCGTGGCATCTTCTAATATTCATGGGCCAAATGCTGAACCAAAACTCTGAACTAGTCTCTTTATGCAAACACAAAACCTGCACAGTGCCAAGGACTCCAAATTTGCCATCATGATGTAGGACAAGATACTGCAATAGCCTGGGCTTCAGAGGTCCACAGCTCTTCAATATCCTCTTGAAGGACCTGAGAGACCTGCATGGGGTGGATGTAGGTGTCTTCAAAATAAAACTGAACCTCTTCCTGTCAAGTGTCCCAGATGAACAGATGAACCAACTTCACGGCAGGTGGTGCAGATGAGGGCAGCTGCATCAAACTCTCTCATGCACCAAATGTCAATTCCAAAAAAGCATTCGTGAAGTAAAATTATGTAGCAACACCAAATGGTGGTGCACCAGCATGGCCACAGCTCATGAGCTGAAACTAGATAAAATTTAAAAAATTTAAAAATTGGTAACGTGCACCATAAAATCAGGTTATTTTATTTGATATGTATAAAATACCTATCCAGTAAGGTGGATTAGTGGAACTGTAAGAATGTCAAACTGGATTCTTGCAGTGTTTGTTCCAGCTTCTTTGAATTCTGAATTCAAATCCTGTTATGGCCTGCCTGGGTAGTTGACCTACTCTATCACATGATTTAGTAGAGTCCAATCTTATACAAGCATTTCAGCCAGTTTAACCCTTTAGCATTTAAACCAGCCATATCAGGTCCAAATACCTTCTTTTATGTTCAAACTGGCTAAATCTGGTCCCTTATGCTTATCCTACAATGTCATTTTAAAAATAAACAATCACTTCATCAAAATCTCAAAGCTACATGATCCTCCTTGATTAATTCAAAATGGTGTGAATCAATAAGCGTTACATTTGACAGAGTAATCTGAATACTAAGGGGTTAAAGATCTCTTCTTCCAACAACTCTCAGAGCCCCTGTAAAGTGCCATGAACATTGTCTTCCCTACTGGCTGAAAACAAAGTCAAAACAAAAAACAACAAAGAAATAAACAAAAGAAAAAGATGCTGTTGTTGATGCTAGGAGGTGTGCTTTTCACACTAAGATATGAGCTGAAAAGGTCTCACGTTTTCATTGTATAAATATAGATAGTACTGTTTATTTGAGCTGAGGCAGTTTTCTCTATAAGTTTGTAGAAGAGGAGCAGTTGAATAATCAATCTCACAACACCTGGTATTTCGGATAGATTTGGGTAAGTGATTAAGTTATCACTTGAGGCTTAGGACAAATAACTTTAAATAGAGTCATAACATGGAGTAGCAGAGGTTGGTATGTAGAGCATCATCATGATGATGATATTTTCAAAATCTTGAGTTTACATTCTCTGTGAATTGATAAAATAATTACAAGTAATATATTAGGTTTGAATTACAGATGGTCCAGTTGTGAGAGTATGAGATTACCAGAAAGTTATCTATTCTACCACTGTGCTTCTTTGTCCATGGTCGAGAAATTTAACTCTCAGCCATAAATAGGTATCATGAAAGGTGTTGGTGGAATTCATCTCTGCAAGTATTGTAAACTAACAAGCTTTTTCTCCGCATCCAATGCTGGAGGAAAACTACTTGTTGTAGACCAGCATCCTATGCTGGATGCTTGTGATTCTGACAGCATATAAAAGGATCAAGTCAATATTATAAGTTTCGATACTGTTACCATTCTCTATTGTCAGTCTGTCTTATAAGTACTTTATTACATTTATTGGTGATCAATAACTTATTGATTTCTAACCACAGGTGTACCATCGATACATATGCAGTTGATTACTTGTTTCATTCCCATCAACTTCAGTTTTGAATGACGTCCAGAGTATATATTTTTTATTTAATCGATGTTTTGGCTCGCCCACATGATTATTCAGATGGGTACAAACTCACTATATATTTTTTTAAATTGAATTTTATTGCGTACGAATTTTTCTTTCCCCTTTCATTAGAAGTACTTACAATTAATAACTATTATATTATTCTATCTTCAATAATTTAGCATATATTTTAAAGTTTTATTTTATTTTTTTTATTCATTGCGGATATACACGTTTATATAGAAACACGGGGCAAAATATAAACGCATCAAAGCGGAAGCACGAAATTCTACCGAAACGCCGTCTGGCGAGCGGAAAAGCCACGTCACTCGGTCCGCCATCACTGTCGCCATTGCCATCACTAAGCATATAAAACCTGGCCGGCTCCGATACCACTCACACGCCCCTCGAGTTGAAAAAAGAAAGGAGAGGATTTTGTTTGATCCATATTGTCTTTCTTCCTTCTTGATTTTTTTTCTTTTCTCTTTTTTTCTTTTCTAACAATTTCCTTCTCTGGACTGTCGTCTGTTTCTTTGGAAAAACAATATATTCGTCTGCATCTTCTGACAGTGTTTATATAAATATTACCATAAAGCATATTTATACGCACGTACAAGCATATGTGTATATATATATATATATATATATACATAATACAACACATTTACACATGAGTAGTATAAATTATATATATAAACATATTTAATTATCAATCGCTGTTTCTTTGAACGATACGACAATAACATAATCCCAGCCGGTTTCAAATCGAAGCCTCGCCAGTGTTTGTTGTCGTGTAGTGACTGACTTCCTGCACTTGTTTGTTACTGTGATTTTTAATTATTATAACTACTTGTTTTTTGGGGGGAATTAATTTTTTTTAGGTGGGTGCTTGTTGAATATTTAAATTTTCCTTTTCTAGTTACTGTTATTATAATTAAATAGTTATAAATGGAGTGTCTTGCGAGTACTTCGTCGACTTCAATGTTCGTGTTTGTGACAGGACTGCTATGTCTTTTCAATGTGCATACCGTACTGTCCGGGGAACTTACGTTTGAGTTACCGGATAACGAACGTATGTGTTTCTTCGAGAGTATTAAAGAAGGCCTCAAAAGCACACTGGAGTTCCAGGTGAGTTAAAACACATTTAAATTATTACCATTGTTTTATTTACTGTCATCCCTTAACGTTCTGAGTTCAAATAACATCGTAATTCGTTATGTCTTTCATTCCTCTGATATCAGTAAAATAGGTACCAGTGGATAACCGGTTTCACCCTTTCCCCTAAAAATGTGTGCCAATGTTAAAAATCTCCATTTATATCTTTTTCTGTTCTGAATTCAATTTTCGTCTGGAACAACTTTGTCTTTGATCCTCTCCAGGTCTATAAATGAAAGTGCCACTCAAGTACTGAGGTCGATAAAAGCTACTGTAGATTTTTCTCAAAGGGTTTTCACACATGAGTTAGAGATACAAGTGGAAGATAGTTTTTAGCAAATGGTTGGAGAGAAACCCGATAACCTCTTAGACTAATTTAAATATATGTTACACATACACATCATCATCTGTGATGTATGTATGTGTAGAAAGGAAATGCTTGTCTCGATCTCACAAATAGTTGTCTCAATTTCCTTGTTTTATAAATGCTAATTCACATAACCACCACATAGGTATGAACACAGATACAGGTGTTAGTTATTACGACTGTAACACCGAAGACGAGGTCTTTAGGTTGGCTTGTTCGCCATTCCATAGCGATCACATCTGTTATTATAGCAGATCCTTTTAATTCCAGTCTGGACCTCTGCATGTTGAGTTTTAAAAAAAAGGGGGGGGGGGGGATTATAAAATAATTACAAGCGGGAGGTGTCAGTAAACCTTCTCTATGAAACCACGGCTGCGTGTGCATGTGTATGTATGAAATATCCTCGGGTATAACGTATTTGAACACCAGTTCACGTGTCGTGAGCTGACATCCTGTCCATTGTGCCTTATGCAGGACCCTGAATGCTTCAAAACTTCCGTTCCCCTATTTATGCGGGGGAAGGTTCGTCTCTCAGTTTGGGGTACCACATAGAAACTTTGTCATCGTGTATCTGGTCAAGGTCAATTTAACCTGGTAGAACGTACTTCCTCCCTTCAGGTTATTTACTGACCATCTTTTCGTATATTAACAGATAATTTATATGAATTCATGTAAGGTTTAATGAATGGATGGCTCCATTGGGTTGCTTATACTGCCACGTTAACTAGGAGCGTACCAACGTTATTATGATACATATTAGGTGTGAAAGTTGTGTATTTTAACCAAGAATTTAAATAATAATAATAAAAATAAGGTTTAGTGACTAAACATTTGGGTGTACAAATGGCTAAATTTTACAGATTTAAATATTACCTAGGAAAACATCAAAAATAAAAATCAAACAGTATTTATCTGTAAATATGGAGATTATCATTTGACACAAAATGCAATTTGACAGTTTTATACGCACTCATGCATTAAATTGGACTGGTTGTTTACGCTTAGTTTAATATCTATTATTAATCCCGTATGAGTATGTTTTATGTATAATAAAAATCAAGCTGATGGAATGGCGAAAATGGTAGGGGACAGGATTGATTTAAAAAAAAAATTTTTTTTTAAATAGTTTAGTCTGGAGGAAGAGGTGTCTACGACCTTCACTGGCCCTCCGAGACCGGTGAGATCGATACTTGAAGGATATGTGCCGGGAGGGAATCCCCAAGTGTCGATATTCTGGGACGAAAGGATTGATTGTAGTGGTTAGTGTGTCTGTCTTGGAAGTGGTGTATATGTGGAGTAGTGGTGAACAGTGTTGAGAGTCGGAGAAAAGAGTGAATCGAGGGTTCTTGCGCGAAAGTGACACGAGAGCAGTCACATTTGAGGAGCAGGGGTCATTGTAGCATGGTAGAAAGGGCAGTGTGGAGAGAGCGTGTCTGCGGCACAGATCTTGGAGTTTCTGAGAATGTTATCCTATTTCTCACTATCAGAATTCACATTCTTAAGGCGTTGACTTTGCCTTCTATTCAATTGAAGTTGACAAAAATAAAAAGCGGGCATGTGCTGGAATCGGACTAGTCACAGTCACTTCTCCCCCAAAATTTGTGGGTTTGTGCCAATGTTAGAAATCATTCTTATTTTTAAGGAGCACTCTTTTCTAATTTCTGTTAAGTAGACCTAAATGTCTATAGTTAGCTGAATTACACACACACACACACACACACACACACACACTTATTCATTTAATATCCATTTTTCCATGTCAGCATGTGTTGGGCAAGTACTTATTTGAGGCAGGCTTTTACAGCTGGGTATTCTTCTTATCAAACCTTATCCATGTTGTAACACACACACACACACTTAGAATTTTGATTATTAGAGTTTAAGTTTCATGACCATTTTAACTTATAGCAGTTAAGCAATTTGGCATTAAGTTACATCTCTTTTTTAACATCAAGTTCAAATTCCACTGTAGTCTAATTTGTTTTCGTCTTTAGGGTTGATAAAGTATATACCAATCAAGTAGTGGGGTTAATTTATTCAACTATACTCTTCTGTTGTGTCAAAGTTAATCGTTTTTATAGAGGAACCTTATGAAGTGCTTAAGGTTTCTGTAATCATGTTCTAACACTTCTTTTTATTTTTCATATCAAGTAATCACCAGCCTTTGTGTTGATCTGTGTTAGAAAGTCCCTCATATTTTGCTTGGAGACGATCAGCATCACATGAACCATTATGGGACTAAGCTGCTATACAGTTTGCAAAACTACAAACTTTCAGGAGCCAGCTTTATCCACGGTAACGAGGGGTAAAAGTATGAGAAGGATGCACTAGTTCACAGCTATTATTGTCTCACCCCAGAACTACCTTAAAAATAATCAATAGGTTTCATTCATTCTAATTTTTAAAGTGAAAGTTTGAGAATCCGGCAAATGATATGATATGAAATTCTGACCATTTCTCTCAATCTGGTGGCTAGCCATATCCAATCTTTTCTTGTGTAAACCATCAATAACAGTATCTTTTCTTGCCCATTCATGAATTATGTTCATCACTATATCTTTTCCACTACTATCTAGGTCTTGCTAACAATATACCACTTCCATCTTAAAACCATTTGATACAAGCATTGACTATTCTATGTTGTCTTCTAACCAAATTGCTGCATTATAAACACTGCTTGGTTCTGTTGCCTCTTTCCATAATTTTCTTAATATACATCAAGAGTATTAATGTGAATATTAACTGTAATAATCACATCCAACTATCCATATACTGCAGTTTCAAAGAGCTTGGAAAAATCAGGGCCACTTTCTTGCTTCTCCAGACTAATTATTGGCAATAATGGCTTTAAAACTGGGTGTTTATTATTTATAATCAGAAAATACACAGTGTTTTGTTTCTGTTGCAGGTAATAACTGGTGGTAGTTATGACGTTGATATGGAACTTTCAGCACCAAGTGGTCAGATATTATACAAAGACACTAAGAAACAGTATGATACCTTCACGTGGACAGCTGACCAGACTGGCGTGTATAAATTCTGCTTTAGTAATGAGTTCTCCACATTCTCCCACAAGGTTGTCTACTTTGACTTCCAGGTAGGCGACAAGCCTCCTCTGACTGCTGAAATTGACTCACATGCCACGGCACTGACTTTGGTGAGTATATTATACCTTTACAACTATTAATCGCATTATAGGTTTCAGTCATTGAAACAGGAAACCTGTCTCGTATTATGTGTTGCTTGCTTTATTCTGTTGGAGTGTCACCGGTTCATTGACACTTCAACATTTAACTTCTCTTCATTTACTTGTCTACGTTTTAACACTGTCGCATGCTTATTTTTTTCCTGCACTCTTGATTGTCATTTAATACCAGTAATATATCTCATTGCATATACTTTCATATTGGATACTTTTTACTTTTATTGTTTTTGTGAGTGGGAGGAATTAATTTTATGCCAGCTAATAAAATTGACAGTAACTATTGCAGAGTATAATTTCAAGAATAAAATGCTAGGAACAAGGTTTGTCTGTAACTGTTTCACTGTTTAAGATCGAAAGAGCAATAAGCCTGCAGAAGGACTTAGCTTTACTTCTGTGAAATGTTTTTATCTATATATCATTTTCACTGAGGATTATACACCCATTCTTTTAGACCCAGATTAAAATTTGTTGAGTACCTTGTAAATTTATGAGGTGCTATCAAAAAAAGTTCCCAGCCTAGTTCTGTAGTGTGCCAACAGATGACAGCACTTGGTTGCGTCTGCAGTGAGAGCTAGCAGTGATATCGCTGTGTTTACTTCGCTAGTTGTGAAATTTGTGTTTTTGCAATCACATACTGTAGTCTGTAATTTTGTCATGGACAGGAACAAAGAGCTAATGTTAAATTTTGCATTAAACTTCGGAAGTCTGCTACAGAGACATTGAGCATGCTTCGGCAAGCTTACGGCAACAAGGCAATGGGTTGTATGCAATGTTTCTCAAGTGGCAAAGGCACTTCAAAAGTAGAACATCCTTGAAAGATCTGCCATAAGCATCATCCCCAGAAATGTGGTATTGTGCATTGAGAATTCATCCTGTAGGGCCAGACCTTCAATCAAGAGTTCTACTGTGATGTTTTGAAGTGTTTGAGGGAGGACATTCAGTGAAACCAACCGGATCTGTGGAACACGAAGAACTGGATTCTTCATGACGACAATGCACTCTGTCACTGAGCTCTCCTCCCCCGTGAGTTTCTTGCCAAAAACAACATGGTATCGCTTCTGTACCTGCCCTGTTCACCAAGATTTAGCACCTGCAGACTTCCATGTTTTTTCCTCAAATGAAAATGCAGTCCAAAGTTGCTGTTCTAACACTGTTGTTGAAATCCAGTGCAGAAGGTCCTCAACTCACTTACAGAAAACAAATTTCAGGCCAAATTCCAAAAGTGGCAGGAATGCTGGGACTGGTGTACTGCTGTGCAAGGTGACTATCTTGAAGGAGATGATAAGACTTAGGTAAAATAAGTTATTTTTTATTAAACATAACTAGTCCTGGGACTTTTTGATACCACCTTGTCTGTGTACTAAATGGCCACTGCTTATCTTCGTTTCTATGTTGAGAAGCAGGTTAGAGATTAATACTACTCTTCATGGGATGCTGGTCTAAAACTGCTAACATTACCCATCTGATCTGGTACTTAATCCTGGTTGTTTGATGAATTTGAGTGACTATGTAAAATCCTGCAAGAAGGATTCTGTTTAGCCATTTAACCTGCTAAATTTAGCTCCCAAATCTCTTCCTTCTTTACAACATTTAAGCAAAATTGATTTTACATTGAAAAGTCTCTGTGGTGCTTTTGGACCAGGTTTACCTCGTCTTGAAATTTTAATGTAAATGTTATTAGATATTATAACTGTTTGATATATAAAGAGCAACAGGTCCACTGGTGGGACTTGAACTTATGTGACTATCAAATGTAGTAGATATAAAGTTTCAATCTCTATGGGCCTGCACTGTTTTTGTTCCAGTTGCTCTTATAACATTCCTTTCCTGTTATAAAACCTTGCACAACCGTCAATCTCATGGTTGTTTCTACTCAACTACCAAGATGAAAACTATTAAATTGCTGTTGGATTATCCTAGTGAGTTAAGAAATGTCCAGTTGTCTCTATCTTTCCTAGGATTAACAATAACTGGATGAAGCTGTATGATTATAGTTTAGCTTAAAATGTTGCATGGTTGGATGTAATTTGAAGGAAATTTAGCTGCTATTTCTAGCATATTGAGAAATCAAACACTCCCCATTTGGTTCAGCAATTTGAGAAGGGACTTTTACAGGTATTAGACACAATGTCTAACGTAATTCATTATAATGTAATTAGAAAATATATTAAAAAAATTTCTGTTATGTCTAAATTTATTAATTTTACTCTGATTTTACTTCTCAATTGGAATCTTTTCCATTTTAGTTATTTATGCTCTTGGAAAAAGAGTAATCATCACAACTCCCCCTTTCATTTCTCCCTGTACTTATGAGTCATTATTTATCTTTTACTGTTCTTATTTTATTTTTTTTATGGTTACACATATCTGTTAATTAGCTTAAATCATCTCTGATTCAGCAGACCTATGATCAAGAACATTCCATTTGTAACTCTTTTCAAACACAGTTATCTCCAACTACATTTTCCAACATGCCTTTCTTGTCTTTAAATAACTTTTTTATTTTAAACTAGTTGCGTGTGATTTTAGTGATTTGTCTATTCTAGCAGGTTGAGCAACTACATACAAGCTTTCTCATTGGTTGAATATTTGTTGCTATTTAGTGTATATTTCTTGCTGAAACTTGTCTGAAAACGTGATCAGCAAAATAAAATTTAAAAAAAAAAAATGTAAATTTTATAAGCTTCACTATATCAAAAACTTCCACCCAACCCTTATGAGTATGAAAGAACAAGCACAAAAATGATGATGATATATATTCTACATACCATAGTTACACATAACTGGGTGTTTACTCAGATCAGTTTCTGTTTGATATTGTTTACAATGAAGAGAAGACTGAGTCAATTTGCAGAAACAATAATAACTATAAAAATAGAAAAGTAACAATACATATCCATTAAATTCTTATGACATGATATACACAATGCAATAATTATTTCAGTAGAAGTAGAATAATTATTATAATTACATAGTTACATTGGCAAATATAAACGTGTGTCTATACATGTTTACGTGCATGCTTATATATACTTTTAACCTGGTGTAAATGCACATAAAGAACATATGTTCACCAATATGTGTAAATTAGTATCAGTCTTGAGTTGCATGACATTTTCCTGGGGAAATGAAAATATAATTAATGGGAATATAAAGTATTCAAATTTTGCTGTTGACATGTTATCAGTCTTTGACTGAAAGACTTGTTATTCAAGGAGTGATCAAGTTTGCACTGATCTAGTGAACCAACCAGTGGCTATGATTGTTTGTGTTTAAACTTTATGGATATTATATTGTATGTTCCTTCTGCTAATTGTCCCCAAAAGATTTCCTAAATTGTGAGGAAAAAGATCATATTAGATTGTGTAGTTTCAAATAAATTAATGTAGTCCTGAATTGCATACTGCCTGAAAAGACAAAAAAAACTTTGGGTAGTAATGGCTAGAATATTTTTGATCATAGGTTTGCTTAAGCAATTACTTGAGCAACCATTAGTTAAGAAAAAGTGTAACTTTACTGTTTAGAGAGACAGCCAACCACCTGGAGAAAATATACAAAAGGCTTTTCCAGTAAATCACGTTCTGGAACTTGAATTTATAGAATGATCAAATCTATACTAATATGGAATAATGAGCTTAAAATAGTTAAAAAAAAAAAAAACAGATTTTAAAATATAATTGTACATATATTAAAAATATAAGTTAAAGTAAGAATCACGTACATTATTTATTCATGCTTGAGTGGAGTCGTCCTACATTTAAAAACACAGATATTTTTTAAAATTTCATTTTTACTTTTGCTACAGTAAACTAAGCAGACAACCATGAAGTGGAGACGTAGACTATTTTCTTTCAGTTAAACACGAATGCATACAGGCTTGCTTTGTAGTAGTGGTCTGCAGCTACTGTGCTAGATTTTTAAGCTCTTGAGTGAACTACTTATGAATATTGACACAAATCAGAAACAATACTTGATTATTTCAGTGAGATCTTTATAGTGCAATAGGTTATTTTATTAGTAACTAATATTCGTTGTCTTAAAGATTATGAACTTCAGAAGTCAGATTGGAACTCACTACCTTCAAATTATTTATCAACGCACTTTCATTCACTTATCCAATTTAATTATTTTTAAATAAATGAGTTTTACTGAGAGTTAACAATTAAATTGTGTAAATTATTTTTTGAGGTTTTAAAGACAAACACTTGGTTTATACCCATATTTTACTTTTCTAATTTTTGTTTTTAAATATGTATTTTTGTCATAAGCACAATTTACATAAGCATTATCTTCTTTTGATTAATAATTTTTTTATTCTTATATATATATGCATTGTTATGATACAGTTCATAGTACTTTACATACTTTACAGCTTTCATGAAAGTTTGTTACTCTACTATTCTGAGTTCAAATCTTTTCAGGTTCAACTTTATTAGAGTCAAAAAAAATAATAACTCAAATAGTACTATCAATGTCATCAGATATCTTATTTTTTTTCTTATAAAACTGCACTCCAGATCATTGAAACAAAAATTATTTTCCCAAAAGTTTGAGTAATTTGTGGTAAACTACTTTAGCTATCATTAGGTGAAAGATGAGATTTAGGTACTCTTTTACTTGTTTCAGTCATTTGACTGTGGCCATGCTGGAGCACTGCCTTTAGCCAAGCAAATCGACCCCCAGGACTTATTCTTTGTAAGCCTAGTACTTATTCCATCGGTCTCTTTTGCTGAACTGCTAAGTTACGGGGACATAAACACACCAGCATTGGTTGTCAAGCGATGTTGGGGAAACACACACACATATATGACTAGCTTCTTTCAGTTTCCGTCTACCAACTCCACTCACAAGGCTTTGGTTGGCCCGAGGCTACAGTAGAAGACACTTGCCCAAGGTGCCATGCAGTGGGACTGAACCCGGAACCATGTGGTTCGTAAGCAAGCTACTTACCACACAGCCACTCCTACACCTATATATAAAAGTATATATAAAAGATAAGGATGATAAGTGAAATGCCAAGAAGCCCATGAGAAAGTAAGTAGTAAGGTTTGATTTTGGGATGCTGGAATGCAACAAGTAATGAGACAGTGTTAAAGATCTATCCAACGTTGATGATTACAGTTAAAGATAAACAAAAGAGAAAGAATGAAATTCTAATGAATTGTTGGTTCAAAATAGAACTTTGGAAACTATGATTCTGTAGAGCAAATACTATAGAAACTGTTTATGTGGTTTCTCTTATGGCTCAATAGAATGAAAGTAATCGAATAGTTGATTAGAGTGAAAGTCTTTCTTAAAGATTTGGTACAGTGACTGTTTGATGTAGTGACAAGGTGTATAAATAGGACTGAGCTAAAAGTACTGTTGGAGCCACTTGTCAATAAAAATAATGGCTTGAGAAACTTTTGTTGTTTCTTTAATCCCAGACAGCTCTAATTAAAAGAATTCCAGCCGTGACCATCCAGTCTTTTTTCAGATAGTGTATCTAGGAATAAGTTATTCAATATGACTCGGCATGGATCTTTAGAAATATCAGCCTAATTTCCTTTATATCACACCCAACTATGTCTGATTGTTAGATATGTAGAAGATATTCTCACAGGGTTTAAATAAGATACTACTGGAACTCCTAAAGTATTGCCTCATTCAGTGCACATACATGGGTGGAACTCCTGTTCAAGTAAAATGTGTGGTCACCAGAATTAGTTTACCAGTTCCAAGACATTCATTTAAAATCCACTATTTATATTTTATATGAGGAGTTTACTTTTCACATCTGTCTGTTCTATTGGGAAGACTCTGGACTTTTCTCTATCTCAAAGAAGAATGCATCCACTTCAAGTGTCCTGAAAAGAGCATCTTATGGAAATTTTCAGACTTCTGCTTCTAGTATGTTGGCGATATACCACTAGCAAAATAACACGAGCAAGGAGAGTTCTAGTTTTGAGAATTGACTCTGCAAAATGTTTAGTACAGAGTTTGAATGGGACAAGTGCATTCAGTAGACCGAGGTAGGAGATATGTAGCTTGCCACCTTCAAGAGGAGAAGTGATTGTAGTCATGGTTAGAAGAGGCAGAAAATAATAAAAAGCAGCACCTTTGTTGGTCAGTAAATGTAATGTGTTGGTGAGTATGCATCACTCTAAGTTGACAAATCACTTGCTAGTAATACATTGTCCTTGCTTGCTACTTACAGCATTAAATTAAACTTCCATGCTGGACCCATCTGCACCAAAGCACACTGATTCAAATATGTATAGCACAATATCATTTTATTGGATACAAATTATGGCTACTTTGTGAGTAGGACTTTGCTAGCTGTTACTTTTTATCTAATTATCTAATTGTAAACTACTTAAAAATATTGATTTATTGTGATTGATATATATGAATACATATACAGTCATAATTTTAAAGACATTCTATGAAGCTAGGCCTTATGATTAAACTACAGTACTTTTGGCAGCTTAGGGCAAAGATTGTTGGATGTTTTTTTTTATATTTTAAGACTCATCAGGGATTAGTTACCTTTATTTATCAAACATCTGAAAGCAAGTTGCATAGGACTACTTGTTAAAAATGTAAACCAGTTTGTGATGAGTGGCTCAATATCATTTACATAATAAAATAATAAAACAAGGCTAATTCCCAAGCATTAAAAGCTTGAATACTGACATAGTGTGGATTATAAAGATGAAACTAGTATGTTCAATCCTCATTCCAAGTTGCTGAAGGCCCTGTAATAGAACCATAGTGCCTGATTCTCTCTCTCTCTCTCTCTCACACACACACACACGATTCTTATATATATTTATTAAGCATATTGTTGTTGTTGTCCTAGTAAAAGTTCATTGTTGCATTTTGAGTTTATGCAGTAGAGTAGCTTCAATTAATTTGAGATTTGTAACTTCTACAGTTAACTTGGTCATAAAGACTGTGCCTCAAGCAAGTTTGCCGGAGCAATTTACATTCCATTTGGAATATATTTCCATGCTGAAATGCTGCTCCAATGGAACCTACATAATTATTCTTAATCCATGTTGTATTGTTTAAAATTTTTATGATTGTTATATAAATGATACATGTATTTAGCATCAGTGCTCCATGCATTTCCGTAGCATTAGTTGATGATGAATCTTTAATTAGAAAAAGCTGCTAGTCTTCTACATGCCCCTTTCACTGCTACTTTGCTAGCCTCCACCCATTATCATTAATAGAGGTAATGTAAAATGGTAGTGATGTAAATAATATCTTGATCAGAAATGCATTAAAACATCAAGAGAGGGTTTTGACTAATCTAACTATAAACTATGACACCTGGTGGTGCATAGTAATTAACATTTTTTTTTTTGTTGTTGCTGCTGAACAAAAGTAAATATTTAATGTAAATGTTTTCCGAACATTGAGTGATAGTGTCTTTATTGATTATTTTTGTCAAACAACGTGTACAATCCCATTTCTTTCAATAAGTTAAATATTTAGAAAGAAATAAAAATCTACCTCCAACCTGTACATGCAAATGGTTAGAGCAATCAGTTTGTGTGCATTGGCTTAGTCTCTTTGACATTTCGTTGACACAACACCATATGGAGTTTTAAAAAAGAAGAGTATAGATTGTTTACAGGTGTTGAAAGTTTATTTTAAAAGAAATATGAGAGGATTTTCTAGTTTGAGTAAAATATCTCCTGCTTTTAGTGTTGAAATATTTGTTTTGTTTTTCTATTTTATAGACTCCCCCCCACTTCGATTTATATTGAGTGAATTAATACAGTTTGCACTGATAAGGGTGGTGAGTGACAAATATTCAAACAATAGACTAAATGCTCTGTGATGTCTTGCTTCCAAGTACAACTCCTACAGAGGTTGACTTTGCCTTCCTAGGGTTTATGTATCCACCTACAAAATTTGTAGCCTTCTGGTAATGCAGGCTCAGGCATGGCTGTGTTATTAAGAAACTTGCTTTGCAATTATGTGGTTCCAGCTTTGATGCGACCACATGGCAGCTTAGGCAAGTTTCACCTACCAATGCTCCTGGTCAATCCAACCTGTGGAGAAGCTTGTTTGTTGGACAGTACCTGATTAGATGTGGTTTCTCTTCCCTTTCCCTCCACAAGTCTTAGAAACCCTGCTAAGTTAATTAGTGTTAACTTTCCTCCTGATTCAACTTTCAGAAATACTCTTAGCATTGATGTATCACTGATACCTGTCTTTGAAGTTGCTTGTATCACAACCTTGGCAATAATATCTATGAATTTCCTTCACCAATCTTTGTTTAGCTGCAATTAATGTCAGACTATCAAGACTTTGCAAATACTAACTAGACCAGTTGACCATATCAGTAAAGTAGAATATATATTCCTTAATAAGCTAGAATATAATTACTTAATAAGCTCTTAAGCCTCCCAGTACTTTCCATGTACTATATTTTGAAATACATTTATCTATGAAAAATTGAGTTACTTCTTTTCATATAAACTGGTATTCAAGTTTCATGAATCAAAATCTTCTTTGCTTGATTTGACTTCTTGTTTCTCTACTTTTGGTTTTATGCAAGCATCTGTTTTATAAATTTGAGATTTTAATTAAAAAAAAAAAAAAAGAAACAAAATTTGAATCATCTGTTCTATCAAAATACATGTTGAGAATTATAAAAGTAATTTAGACAACTTTTTCGTATGGTGTACATGTATTTGACCAGCAGTTATTGCTCAAATGTTCATGTGAAAAATATATGCTCAATTTTTAGGTACACATACTCACATGTTTTTGTTTCTTGTGAATATTGTTTGACAGGAGTTTTGGTCTTAAAATAGTATTAAAACAAATGTTGTTTTGGAAGTTATTTTTTTCCAGTGGCAGAAATAAAAAATATATGAATATGTAAATAAATAAATAATAACGGCATTTCAGAACTGACAGAGAACTGGTTTTGCAGGTACGATTAGAGAAGTTGCAAGACTTTCATACCTGTAGACATCATCATTATCATTTTAACACCCACTTTCACATGCTTGCTTGGGTTGGACAAATTTCATTGAGGCAGATTTTCTATAGCCAGATGCCTTTACTGTTGCCAAATCTCCTCTGTATTTTTCTTCCCCATGGCTGGACATGTTTCTATGGAAGATTGGAGCAGCACCACTTGTGACAGTTACTCTCAGTTATGATGTCGGGATAAATACGTGCTCATGCATGCACACACACACACACACACACACACACACACACACACACACACACACACACACACACACACACACACAACAGGCTTCCTACAGCATCTATCAAATCTACTTGCACAACTTTGATTGCTCTGGGTCTATAGTAAAAGATAGCCCAAAATGTCATGCAGTGGGACTGAACCTGAAACTATGTAGTTGGGAAGCAAAGTTCTTCATCACAAAGCCATGTCTGTGCCTATCAGGGAAGCAATGAAATTGAATAGCAACTATGATAAAGTATGTGGTATGTGTAATAAATGGCAATGGTGACTTCTTCCAAGCAAATGAATGTGTATGCATGTGGTTCATGTTATATAATTAAAAGGAGCAAAGAAATATCTTAAAGGAGCCACTGGTATGAAGTGGGATAAGATGATGTGACATGTACTGAATCCTGTACATGAATTTGTAGTTTATTGAAATTTTCCTCTAAGCAATCATTCATTCATCATTTAATGTCTGTTTTCCATGCTGGCATGGGTTGGATGGTTTGACAGGAGCTGGCCTGGCTTCATTCAATTATTGAATTCATGTGACCGTACAGTTGTCTGTGGTAAAATATAAGTTTTATGGTATTACAGGAATGGTGAAGCTGTTGAGCTGGCAAAATAATTTCTGCATCAAACAAACTGCTCAGTGGCATTTCTTCTGACTTTACAGTCAATTCAAATTCTGTCGAGGTTGATTTTTGCCATTCATCCTATCAGGGTGGATAAAATAAATACCAAGTGGAGCGCTGGGGTCAATGTAATCGACTAGTGTCTTCCTTGAAATTTTTCAGGCCTTGCATCTATAGTAGAAAGAATGATGAAAATTCAGTATTTTCAAGCTATATGAAATATCATGTTTTTTTTTTCTTACTGCCCTCTTAGTTATTTATTCAGCTCATTAGTTTTAAGCATTTTGAGTATCAATAAATTTTAATAATAATCTTCTATAGTTAAAGTCAGTACAGCATTTTTTTTTGTTTCTGGGAAGTTAATTTGGTTAATGGTATTTTTTTAAAAGGGATTAAAAAATTATTGGATTGTTCAGTACCTTTTATTACCCACCCCCCATCGTCTATATACATATTTAACGAACTAGAAATTTGCATTATTTAAATGGTTCTACCATGTTCAATTAGAAAGAAATCCAGCTGTTGCTACAAGCCTTTTTATTTCTGAAAGCTTGTTAGTTTGTTACTATTGGCTTTTCTTCCATTTTAATCTCAAGTATCTATTTAATCTACCACCTGTTCTCCCTATAGTCTTAATCTATAGATTATTTGTATCTCTAGCAGCCTTCTCATTATTTCATCAACTAAACAATTTCTAAATTTCATCTAGTATTCTCATCCAGTTATTTTATTTTCTATTCTACCTGTTCTATTGATATTTATGTCAATAATACACGGGTATATAAGCATACAGTAACATATTTAGGCGTGTTTCAAGTGTATTTGTTCGTGTGAATGATTAGTGCTTTTAGGTGTGACATCTGTTTTTATTTCAAATATACACACAAGCGTGAATAATTTTTGTTTATTTCTCTCACTGGGTAACGTGGTGGTGGAACGATGTAGTTGACAGGGCCATTAGGGAAAAGAAACAGGCATGGAAGGACTGGAAGAGCGGTGTTAGCAGGGAACTATCAGATTGCCAGAAGGGAAGCTAGGAGACAGGTTTACTTAGCCAGAGGGGAAGCAGATAAGAAAAAAATCTGCCAATGTTCTGCATTGTGAGGACCAGAGACTTGAAGTGTTTTGTATTGCAAGACAGTGTGTGAGAGAGAATAGTGATGTCACAGGAGAGAAATGTGTCCGCATGGATGATGGCTCACTTGCATTTAATGAGGCTGCAAGGAGAGAGAGACTTGGAGACATCACTATGAAAGGTTGCTAAATGAAGAGAATGAATGAGAGAAAGGGAGTCTGCCAAATGTCAACCAGCTATTCAAATTGACAGTACCTTGGTAGATAAAGCAATTAAGGATGTGAAGACAGGGAAAGCCCCCAGCTCATCAGGAATCACTGCTGAGATGCTTAAAATATCTGGTGGTGTTGGTTATGGTCTAGTCACCCGTATTGTAAATCAGGTGGTTCATGAGGGAATCATACCCAATGACTGGGGTAGCAGCACCATAGTCAACTGCTACAAAGGTAAAGGTGATACCTTAGATAGGAATAATTACAGAGGTAACAAATTGTTGGATCAGGTGATGAAAGTCATGGAGAGGGTCATAGCCCAACTAATTAGGGAGAGAGTTAGTTTAGATGAGATGCAGTTTGGGTTTGTGCCAAGGAGAAGCACCACTGATGCTGTTTTTGGTAAGACAGCTGTAGGAGAAATTCCTAGCCAAAGATAAACCTCTGTACTTGGCTTTCGTTGACATGGAGAGAGCTTTTGACAGGGTCCCCTGATCCCTTATCTGGTGGTTAATGTGGAAACTAGGGATAGACAAGTGGTTAGTGTTTTGCACTACATATCTTTTAAGCTTCTTGGTAATAATTCACATTGGTCTGCTGGTGCTCTCATTTTTATAATAGATCTTAGCCATTGATGCCAAGTCCCTTACTTTGAGACTTCTAGTTTTTTCTTGAACACTACATTCAAGAAGCTGGTGATCTCTGAATTGCTAGAGCCACATGCACAGTGTGCCTTTTTATTTTTTGTGTCAAATTGGAATTTGCCATGTTGATGCTGTTGATACATTTGAAAAAGAAATGAGATAGTTAATGTTTGTTGCATACTACAAAGTGTAATCTGGGCTATCTGCCATTTGTAGCCCACTAAATAACCAATACACTTTGCATTTTCCCTAATTTCTTCCTGTGTCTTCCTTGGTTTTC
This sequence comes from Octopus bimaculoides, assembly GCF_046866305.1. NCBI lineage: Eukaryota > Metazoa > Mollusca > Cephalopoda > Octopoda > Octopodidae > Octopus > Octopus bimaculoides. The sequence continues at coordinate 59,501,152 of NC_142941.1, forward strand.
CTCTCCTGTAGGTTCCTTCTACTTAGATTGTCAGGCTTTACCCAACAGTCGTGTTTAAGGTGCCTCACATGTCTATACCAACTCGGTCATCTCTTTTGCATGCTACTTATGATTCCTCTTGTATCTTTTTTTTTTTCTCTCAGCCCATTTGTGCTCTGTCTATGCACACTAATATGACACATCCAACAGAGCATGCTCACCTCATTTCTTTCCAGCCTTTGCATATTCTGTGCATCTAATACCCATGTCTTGCTACTATACAACATTGCATGTCATACAAAAGCATCATGCAATCTGTCTTTCACTCTGAGAGAGAATTCCTTTGTTAGCAGTGTCAATAGTTCCTCAAATTTTTTGCATACTGTTATTACTCTGGCAGCTGTGCTTTCAGAATACTCTTCTCCACTGCTAATTAGATCACCTAAGTAGAAAAAGCTATCAACTACTTAGAGGGAACCTTTTGAGCATTTGAAGGAATTTATTTCACGTATACTCTTACTGTTAATTATATCTGTTACATATGAAGTTTATCTTTCCTGTCAGCCTGCCTATACTGCTTGTGATCCCACTACACTTCTTGTGCATCCATAGTTTACTTTGAGTACATCATTTGGAATTCCTGCCCACTTCTTTTCTGCATATCGAGCATGGTCATTTCCTGGATGATGATGGAGCCCTGTTTTCTTTTATGCTAATACTTTAATCTTAGATTTATTCAAAGGCCTTTTGGTTCTTATTTTGCTTCCAATTTGAAATTTCCTCTTTTGGTTGGTGTGTGTGTAGTGAAGTTTATTAAATAGGTTATTGTTTGCAAGTTAAGTGGCTCTGTGCAGCTCCTTTGAGTTGCCATTGTTGTATCTTTGTATAACATTATCTTAGATAAAACTATTCCATTAGATGGTATGTTTAAACTTTTTAACATGCAAGTAGTTGCTAAGTACTATAGTATTTCATATCTCCTAGTTTGAAATATATATATGTACATATACATGTAGTGAGGAACAAGAACAAACAAAAGTTTTTCCAAATTATATACACCTATCATTAATGGAAACCCATGATATCTTTTCTCCATATACACTTGGTCTATGAACAGTTTCAGTTATGAATCAATATAAGGCTGTGCTCCTATATTGATAAATGTTACAAGAACAGTTTAAGCAATCATTTCTCTAATCTAAGAAACAATTATTAATCCAAAAGTAATTCAAATAACAATAACATCAAAATAATAACACTAACATCTATCGCAGCTGTAATATTACTACCACTTCTAAGCTTTAGCAAATGAGTTCTTTTCTGTCTTGGCTTCTTAACACATCTGCATTATAGGCTGATGTTGTTCTTTGTTTCTGAAAATGACCAAAACTTTACTACTATACATCACAACAATGGGGGATGCATCTACACAGGCAATCAGATTTGTGATTGTTGTTGCCTATAATTACACCTTCTAAGCAATGAAACTACAGAAGTGGCTGCACTTCATTGTTGCAGATTCTTGCAATACCCTGCTTCTTACAGTGAAAGGTTTGCTGTGTGTGTGGTTTGAAGTTGTTTGAGTCTTGACTTACACTGTGCTTAAATGATGGTGAATAAGGCCTGCACTGGATGGTTAGCCCCAATCTCTTGTCCCTGATTACTTTCTGGACCAATAGCATGGCATCCAAGATGATTGGGGTTTTATCAGCAATGCAGTGAGGCGACCAGGTGATGTTGCTGGATATTGCCTTTCTACCAGTTGAAACTTGTTGGGTTTCTTCTGCACAATCAACTGAAAATTGTTTAGATCATGGACACCTCACTGTTACTCTTTGGATACAAACTGCTGATCCCTCAGTTAGCTGATATTTTATTGAATTAGATATGTTCAGCACTCCCTTACTGTACAATTACATTGCTGACTCCAAACAGTAAGGTAAGAGCTTAAATTTTACCTGTACAATTAATCTGTTGTAATTTTTTACCACAACCTGAGCAATGCACATAAATCAAAAGGCCTTAGTTAACTTGCTCTAACAAAAGTAGAGTAATCCCATAGCATGGTTAGCTATCGGGAAAGTTATCCATTCTTGCTTCAGTGGCATTCAAATTAATAAACCCTCTCTACTCATGTCAATTATTATTATGTATCAACAAAATATATCTATTTTTGTATTGTTTGCTTATCCCACAATGTGTTCCCCTTTATTTCATAGTTGTATGACAAAATCATATTTCATCATGTATCCATAACTCAGGCTGGCCTGGCCAATATACAAGCCATTTGTGTGTATTCACTTCATCACTGCTATTCATGTACACCTATGTTGCTGTCAAATATTGTAGTTTGGTTTAGGCTTCCATGATTTTCAAACTGAAATTGGTTGGTGAGATTGATATGAATGATGCTCAGTTTAAACATCTGTATTTTAATATCTGCAAGGAAAATACGTATAGAAAGGGATTTCGAGCATTTGGAATTTTGGTATTGAAGGATTGGGAAGTAATTTGTGTGGGGTTTGGATATATATATATATATATAACACAGTATGGATGACAAGAGGTGGTAGATAAGAGATTTAAGTAGAGGAGGTATGCATCTAGCTAGTTTTGAGAAGCAGGAGCCCTTCTTGCAGCAATAATGGAATTAAACAGAATAAGGCAATCAGTTGAATGCAGTTGCATACAGTTGAATATGTTTGTGTGTGTAGCAGCATAATTGTCTTAGATGTAGACCTACTTAAACTTTGTTGCTGACCCTGAGCGGAAAGCTGGGAGGCAGATCTTGTTATGTGAAAGATGATCTTGCCAAGAAAGATCATATTTTCAGGTTTAGCATTTGAGGTTATTGTGTGTTGGAACATCAACAAGTGCAAAATTGTGTTACAACGATGTGGTCCCTTAGAAGAAAGCTGAAGGTATCGTATGCAGACAGTAATAAGCAATGAGCTCCTTAGATGAGCAAAAACCATTGGAAAGCTTCTCAGTGACATAAGGAGCCTTGAACATTTGGTGACAACTGGGAAACTGAAAAGAAGAAGCAGATAGGGGAGAAGATACTTAATGGCTTTACCTGTTGGCTTCAGGAAAACCATCCCAATTATGTTGTGTTGGGGTACTAGAGGGCATGGAGGTTCATGATTATTGTTATCTTAGATATGGTACATGAAGAAAATGATTCTCTTGAAGTAGAAAGGATGAGATACAAGCTTGTTTCCTTGATGCTTGCAGTGATTGACTTTGTGCTGTCAAAAAAAATGTAAGATTGTCATATCTCACCCCACCATTGAAGAATGTTTTCAAGGTCTCTGTTCATGAAAGCAGTGCAGGTTTCATATGGAGTGTTTTATTTCAATGTTTTATTCTTTATCTTATCATGCATCACTTAGTGCAACTGAAACTAGATTGATCAGACAATTGCATTTCCTTTTACTCCAAATACTTGTGGTTCTTGCCTGTATAGCAAATTTGGTTTTGCTTGTAGCGATAATGATTAATATAAACCTGTTTTAATTTCTCATTGAGACCTTTGTGCTTAATGTCCTTGAATGCATCATTGTTATTCAATCTCATATCTTTCCTGTATGAAATCTATGGCTTTTATTCCTGTATAAATATGAATAGGTATAATTACATATTTGTGCACACTGACATATGCACATTGGCAAATGCATCTATTAATATGCAACAGCATGCACACTGGCATTTTAGTTTTCACGTAGACATTTGGATATGCATATTTAAGCACTTGCTTTCTTTGCTCTCTATCTCCTTGGTTGTATTAACGTTATCCATGAAAATGTGTGCATTTGTTGAACTATCCAACCTATTCTAGCATGAAATAGATGTAGAATAAAGATAATGGTAATTATTTAAAAGGAAACAATGATTAGAAAAGAGGAATACTGAGACAAGTAATTAAGCAAGTTGTTGCCAGAGAATAAAACATTGCTGTGAGCCTATAGTTCAATATCTTACTCACCTAGCTATTGTATTAATGATAATATTTTCTGGCATTTGCACAAAATCCACCATAATAATAATAACGATAATCTTAAATAGATATTTAATTGGGGAAGGTTTTATATGCAATTGAGTTGATCTTACCAGTATATGATATTGTTTTATTTTACCTTAGGTTGAAACTGACCCAAGTAGAATGTAGTTATTGAATTAAATGTGGAGGAACTACTACTGTTAATAATAATCATCATTATGAGTTCCACAATTTCTTGCTGAACCAGCTGCACAAATTTGTTTATAGTAATCAAATGTTTGTGCTGGACATTGTTAGCTCACTCCCTTCATCAAACTGACATTGCCTGTACAGATGCACAGTGTGCCATACATTAGATGCAGAGCAAGGTGAAATGAAGAGGTTTGCTCAAGAACACAATACCCTGGCCAGTCCAGGAATTGAAATCACGATATTGCAATTTTGAGTTTAATACCCTAACCACTAGGCCACAATAATAGCAATGATAATAATAATCCTTTCTATTATAGGCACAGTGCCTGAAATTTTGGTTAGGTAGGGGCTAGTCAATTACATTGACCCCCAGTTCTTGACTGGTACTTATTTTATCAACACTGAAAGGATGAAAGGCAAAGTTGCCCTCGGTGGAATTTGAACTCAAAACAAAGACAGATAAAATGCAGCTAAGCATTTTGTCTGGTGTGGCAACAGTTCTGCCTGCTTGCCACATTTAATACTAATAGTACTAATAAGAAGCTAATTCAAGGTTGTTAAATTAGCTTTAAGGTAGTGGAACATCAACACCAAATATAATCATAGCAAAACATTAGCTCTTAAGAAGAAATGGTTGGCTGGTTGGCTCATAATCTCTGTACGAATCCACTGTAGCCATGGCTTTTATTTGTGCACAACAGAATAATTAGCTTATGTTAGTCATGAACAACACAGCAACAACAATAATATTCCTTGCTACATTTTGTTATATTTATTTTGATTTTGTTTATTTCAATTATTTATCAATTGCTTATTTTTATTTAACTTTTGTTTGTGTGCGGTCAACTGGAAAATGGTGTTTGTCTGTTCTCTTGTAGATGGAGAGCTCAGCTGTGGTTAACCATGAAAATTTAAATCACATAGTGGACTATCAAACTCATTTCCGACTTAGAGAGAGCCAGGCTAGATCATTTGCTGAAGACCTCAATGAGCGTGTGCTGTACTGGTCCGTGGGTCAGTCTTTAGTCATCTTAATCATCACAGTTGGGCAGGTGTTCATCATGAAGAGTTTCTTCACTGATAAAAGAGAGGTCAAGACGTAAGGCAAGGGCAGAAAGCAAGAAAAACTACAAAGAGGTTATGAGATGCGGATCATTGTATATTTCACAACCTTACCTTTTTTTTTAACTGGAAAGAAGAGAAAAAAACCCCATCAATTATATATATATATATAAACAACAACAAACATAATAAAGTAGGGATGGGGTTTATTATTAAAAAAAAAATTAATAAAAACCAGAAATTTGGACATTTTATCCAATCAGAAAACAGACATTGTAATTGATTTTTTTTTTTTTTCTTTTGTGAGAAGATTTAAACTTTAATTATAAATGAAGCCAACCATATATTTCGTTGTCAGACAAACTGAAAGACACTGGCTTATAGATTATACCAGTAGCTGCAAATAATTTCTTTTGTTTATATTTGCAAACTACAGTTACTGCTGTAATTTAAAATTGTCTAGAATTCTAATTGATAACCTCTCCCATGAAAACTAACAACCCTTATCCAACACAGCAGCACCATCTTTCCCTTTGTCTTACTATACCCTGCTTGATAATAAATTCCTTTAAGTTTTCTTCGAGACTTTCAACCCATGCTTAAGTTAATCTTTTAATGAGAAAAGTATTCAAAGGTTCAGTATTATTATTGTTTTGTTTTTTTTTTTTGCTATTTCTGTGAAGTACATGAAATAGTTATATAATCACTTTCTGCTCATCCTCCTATCAATTTTACACATTTCCTTGAAAACCCATGTAACTTACCCAGCTTTTCCCCTCATAGCAAAATGAACTGTAGAAGTCGCCTGCTCATCTAAAAGTGGGTGTGAAACAATGCTAATCTATCCAGCCATCCAATTCCTTATCTTTTTACCTCTTCTGGCATTTGTCTATTATTGGTTATGTAGAATAAGAGAAAGAAAAAAGATTTTCAACAAGACTGATACCTAGGGTCTTAAAAAGTTTTTTTTTTTTTTGTTTTCAGTTTAAAATTTCAAATGAATGATACTAAAATGTTTAAATAAATGAGCCAATGAAAGGGAAGAATAAATAGAATTAAAAATATTTTAAAATGTTAAAATTGAAATTCATTTTAACATAAAAACAAAATTATTGATTAAAAAAAGAAGTGAATTTTGATTTGAGTTGAAATTTTGATTTCAGTTTTTAAGTTTTTTTTTTGTTTTTCAGTTGATTTAAAAAAATTTTTCATTCATAATTCAAATTAAGAAAGATGGCTATGATAGTTTTATCATTTTGAAATTTGAAACAGTGAAAATAATTGAATTTGTCATCTCTGATTACATTTAAGTTATCATTTTCTACTAATAAGTAGTATATTAATTTATTACTTATTACTCAGCATCTCATAGTAATATCCATAGGAAAAAGGATAACTTTTGAATGATTTGTTTTTCATGGTCTGTGAAAGTGAAGCAATTTAACGTCAAACTGTTTGGAACCTAATTTAACCACTAATTACTGAAGAAATGCACTAACATTCATTCATTAAGTGTAATACTTCTTTGTAATTCAGTAATCCCCTTCTACACATTATAAGCTAATGTTGGTTTAAATATAAAACTATTTAAAACAGATTTTATATTTGAAAGGAAGTATTAATATATGCCACACTTGCAAAAAAATAAAAAACAAAAAATACTTTCATTTTATATCTTTTATATTTTCAGAATATTAGTATTTTAATTTATTATTGTTAAATAACAATAAGGCCACAAATTTTGGATGAGTAACATAGTTGATTTAATTGACTTCAGTATATGACTGGTACTTATTGATCCCTGAGAACTCAAAACATAAATGAAAGTGATTAAATACAGCAAGCTGTTAAGCCTGGCAGTTAACCTTTTTTTTTTTTTGCAATTTTAATGATAATTAGTGGTTTCAAATTTTGGCTCAAGGCCAGCAATTTTGGTGAGATCAGTCCCAGTACTCAACTGGTACTTATTTCATCAACCCCACCAAAAATGAAAACCAAAATCACCCTCAGTGGAATTAAAACTCAGATGAAGAACCACTATGCATTTCATCCAATGTGCTAACGATTCTGCCAGCTTAATAATGTTAATGATATTAAAAATGTTTCCAGCTTAGGTACAAGGTCTGAAATTTGTGTGAAGGTGGTTGGTTAATTAAATTGACTTAGTACTTGACTGGTACTTTTTATCAGTCAAGTACAAGGAGTGATTTAATTTTTGTTATTATCTTCATTATTAACATGGTGTTGATTCTAATTGCTTTACAATATTTGAGTTCATGTTTCTGTATTAGTCACATCTTTCTTGGTAAAATAAGTACCAGTTATGTACTGAGGTCAATTGACTATACATTTTTAAAAAATTTATGGTCTTATGCCGTTATCATAACCATCATTACATAAAACATTACAGTTAAATGTATGATAATGCACCAAGCTTTTGGTGATTTCTTATCTGGTTGTAAGGAGAATACCAATTTGGTATCTATCACGTAGGACAATGTGGTTGTATGTTTGTTTGTATTTTATGTCTTTGGAGATGTTGCATGAAAGCCAGTATTTTTTATTATCATTTGGTGAATTGGCAGAAATCTTCAGAACATCAAACAAAATACCTTGCAGCAGTTAGTTATGGTCTCTTTTACACTCTGATTTGAAATCCTGCTAAAGTCAACTTTGCCTTCATCCTTCTGGAGTCCATAAAAAGAATTTCTGGCCTTCTGTCTACATCAGAAATTATTTTTATTTACAAAAGACCAGCAATTGGAAAGAGTGAAAATGAAAGGTAGAGTTTCAGGCAAAATTCCTCACTGTATTTAGCTGCCTCCTTTTACTCTTTGAATTCAGATTTTGTCAAAGCAATTTTATTGTTTATTTTGCTAAAGTCAATAATATAAGAAACAGTATTTTATAGTTGGTTCAATTGAGTCAACTATGCTCCTCCTCTATAAGTTTGTCCTTGTGCCAATATAAAACCCATCATATTCTCATATATAATGAGTTCAAATCCCATTAGAGTTGACTGTGCATTTCATACTTTCAGAATCAATGAATATTTCATAATATGAATCAAGTTCTGGGGTAATTTAAATCAAATATTCTTCTCACTGTATATCAATGCCTGTGTGCTGATGGTTGAGTGTCAGAATTAGTAAAACACTGGACAGAATGCTTTACAGTGTATAGTTATATCACTTTACATTCTGAGTTCAAACCCTACTAAGGTTGATTCAGCTTTTCATCTTTTGGACTCGATAAAATAGATATTTGAGTCAGTTGGATTGACAATACTTTCCAAATATTTGTGGCCTTATGCCTATGTTACAAATCATTTTTTATTATTTCAGTATTAAAACTGACTGCATTTACTGATATAAATTCAGTCATGTAATATAACTATATATAGTTTGGAGAGAAGTAGTGAAATATAATAGTTTCAAATGTTCCAGTGTTTTATGATTATTAGGTGAGAGTGGTGTGTCAACATTCATTGTCTTTGTGTATTTGGTTTCATTTCTCTCCTTTCAGAATTTAAATTTCTCTGTAGTTTACTTCATTTTTCGTCTCTCTCTCTTTCTCTCAGTTTAATAGAGTTGTAGTAGTAATACATTAAAGTTGATTCAACTGTCTACATCCCTTCGCCATTGTGAAAGTTGGACTTACTTTTATTTATATGAAATTATTGGGTAGTATGTACAGTATTATATGTGTAGTATTTCTCCGTGTCATTCTGCTTGTTACTAAATCCAAGTCTTGTCTTGTTTGTTTTTACCTTTTATTTCCGCGATGACCAATAAAATTACACCAATGTTATAGTGGGGTTGGTGCATTTATATCAACAACTCTGTAACAAAAATTAGCTTTGTGACTAAGAAATCTTTATCATCTTCATTCTCATAAGTCTTGTAATTATCATAATTACTGTAAATTGGTAGAGCCAAGCTATGCCTTTCGTTATATAGTTTTATCTGTCTACATTGAATTTAATTCTCCATACACTCAATCAGTAAATACTAGACGTAAACTGAGGTTGAGTTAGTTTACTGAACAATTTACTTTGTATGTGTGTGTCTTTGATTCATAATTTTTAATTATTTTTAATGAACACTTCTCCCACTAAATTAGGGTGTTATGATCTCTGAATTACAAAGCAGTGAATGAGTTTGTTGTGAGTTCCATTTTCAGACTGACTTTGTCAACCTTAGTTGAATTACTCTGGGTAAACAGTTTTATTACAAGATGAGTTTCAGTTCTTTTTTTTTTTTTTTTTTTTTTTTTTTTTTTTTTTTTGCATATTTTATATTTGAAACTGAAAACATTCTGGAGTTAGTCTGAGAATGTCAATGTCCATAACTTTTGTATGTTCCCATAATACTTGGATGTTTTCATAAATGAAAATGTGGAAGTTGGAGCTAGAGTAATTCAAACTCAAATCAAAATTCAACAATGAAACTTTAAAGATTGAATATTTTTTTATTTTATTTCATATCTGTATTTTTCATTTTGTGTTTGATATGGCTTTAGTTTAAATTTTTTTCAAACATGATTCTCTTTTGGTTTATAAAATGTTGTTTTTATCAATTTGATATTTCATACTAGAACATCTTTAAAAAAAAAAAAATTTGTACTGAAATTACCATTTAGTTTGATTATTTTAATTGGAAATAATCTGTAATTTTTTTTTTTAAATAAGCAGACTAGTGCATTGTTCATATTTTAAGATTTTCTTTGAATTCATTGTAAATTTTGTAAACATTTTTTTTATAATCTAAGAAATTTTTTTTTTGTAATTTTTCAAGATTTAAAAAATATTTTGATTGTTTTTGTCCAGAAATCAATAAATGAAATGTTTCTCTTTTGGTGAAAGTGTTAGTGTTTTTTTTTTTTTTTATCATCAAAATATGAATTTTTATTTTACTTATTCATTGAGGTAAAATTTGAACTGTAATAAATTAGGCATGTGGTGTCTGAGAAAAGTGCTATAAAACAGTGGTTTCCGAAGTGAGTGAAACTGGCCTTCTCTCTCAGCCTAGGGTAGTAGGGATTGCTTAAATGGGTGTTATGGGTGAAAGTATCATATACTGACTGTCACTATCATATTTAAGTATAGCCTCTTCAGCAAATTTGTGACTTTGTACTCTTGTAAGAATGTTCTTCAAGTCTAATTCCAAAGACAATGGGTAAGTTAATAAAAATCTTGAAAAACTGGATATATTGACAAGAATAAATATTCTTTGGCTATTTTTCAAAATTTTCACATTTCCATGTACTTTGGGATTTTTTTTTTTTTCTGTGGAGAACTGAATTTAACCCTTTTGTTCTGTGATACAAATTCTTTTAAAATGGATTTAAATTAAAAGCTGTAAATATATATTCTAAATTTTACTTTATATTCATGTTAATCTATATTCCAATCACCTAGTAATGAAAGTTATTCTAATGAATTTATTCTTTCCAAAATAGTAGCTGTGTGCTAAGTAACTTGCTTACCAACCTCATGGTTGCGGGTTCAGTTCCACTGTGTGGCACCTTGGGCAAGTGTCTTCTAGTATAGCCTTGGGCTAACCAAAGCCTTGTGAGTGGATTTGGTAGACGGAAACTGAAAGAATCCCGTCATATATATATATATATATATATATATATATATATATATAATGTGTGTGTGTGTGTGTGTATGTTTGTGTGTGTGTTTGTTCCCCCAACATTGCTTGACAACCGATGCTGGTGTGTTTATGTCCCCGTAACTTAGCAGTTTGGCAAAAGTGAGCGATAGAATAAGTACTAGGCTTACAAAGAATAAGCTCTGGAGTCGATTTGCTCAACTAAAGGTGGTGCTCCAGCATGGCCACAGTCAAATGACTGAAACAAGTAAAAGAGAGTAATTAGAACAAAAGTAGTCAAAATCAGTATAGTAACAAAACAGTTATTGCTGTTTTAAATTAGGTTACTAACCTCATGCACACCACTTAAGCGCTATATTGTCATTAACTGGTGGAGAGCTACAGTTCACTTCTGAAAGCAGTAGGGATTGTATTTTCTTCTTTTCATTAGCTTGCAGTTTTAATCTCAGATTTTATTTGGGAAGGGGACTTGTCACAATGGTTTGGTTTTCTTGACTGATAAGATATACTTTCTTCCTTTTTCACAGTTGGAGAATATCTATCTGTAAATAAATAAATAAAAGGGCCAAAAACAACTAATAATGGATCTCACATATGAAAGCAAAATTGAGATGGAACCTCTACTAGACATAACAACCAAATCTTAATTCTGCAAATCACATTTTCAAACAGAAAAGGACATATTGTATCATATCTTAAAGAAGATGAGGGGTTGGTCATAGTTGGAATTGCTTTCTTAAAAAACCTATCTTCTCTATTGGAACTGATCTGGAACTAAAGAAGAAAACAATAAAATGGAAAATAGAAAAATCAAAGAATAAAAAACAAAATGTGATAAACCAATATTGCTTTAGGTTTCTATGTGCTTTGATAAAATGCATCTATCAGCAGGTGGTTAATTGTATTGATTTTTGGAAAATAGCCATGTTACACTTTCCAGAGAATACTGAAACCTGAAGAGTAAACCTCTGATCTCTCCACACATACATACACATAACTCATAGTGTAATTTTCAAGAGCCAACAAAGGAGTGCTTATGTAGCTACTTGTCCTGCCAGAAATAGCAGTCAAATCTTCCTCAAACAACAGCCTGTTGTTTGGATAAAGAAAGACCATGTTGGATAATGTAGTTCTAGATACAGTATGTCTGAGTAAAACATGGCTTGAATGCCTTTAATTATAGGTCTGCTGGGTCAAGCCTTACCATGTGGCCAGGGGCTAAACTGTAGGAACAATAAATGTCTTTTTAAAATTTCTTTATTCTCATATGTGATGCTTTTTGGAAATTTGTAACTCATTCTACTAACAAGGTATAGTAAAGAACTGGGGTCATGCTGGACAAGGGCTGTTGGTAAGATGTTTATGAAAAATTTTAACACTCCTATCATTTTCCCTTTCCTCAAACTGATGAACTCTTCTTGCAATAACTGGTAATGAAAACTGTCCAGTCATCATTGCAGTTGACATATATGTACTAAATTTGATTCAGTTAGCTAGGTCTTTCTCTAGAAATTTATGGCCCTGTCTCAAATGTGAGAAATCAACATTATTGTTAATGTTACTTAACCCTTTTGTTACCATATTTATTTTGAGATGCTCCGTATTTCAATTAATTTTAAATATAACTAAGAATTTAGTAAAATAACATAGTTATCATTAAGCTGGTGTTAGGAACATAAATTGCAACTAAGGTTTGGTGGAAGGTTTTTATTCAGAACTTATGAAAACAAGACATTTGTACTACAGAGGCGGTTTCAGCCAGGTTGGTATCGAAAGGATTAAAGGTGTACATGACTGAACCAGTAGAATATTAGATTAAATAGATTATAGCATTTAGTATCATACTTTTCTGTAATGAGTTCAAAATTTTCAGAGATTGGCTTTAACATCATTTTTTTTTTATTCCTCTGCTGTGGATGAATTATGCATTAGTATCAGAAAGAAAAGTTGATTATTGAGCAACAAAATCAAGCATGACTCTTATTTTCTGCTTTTAATATATTCTAATTGTTTCAGCTTGCTTTCTAACGAAAAAAAAAAAAAAAAGCATTAAAAAACACTCCCTTCCTCTGCTTACCCCTATTTGCTTGCTTATCTTATTTTCAGTGGTATTTATTTAAATTTATTTTAGAATGAAACGTTAATGATAAAATTGTCTTAAAGATTGTATTTATTTAATTAAACAGATACAAAATATTTATTCAAATGCATCATCATCATTTGGCATCCATTTTCCATGCTGGCATGGGTCAGACAGTTTCACTGGGACAGGCAAGCTGTAGAGTTGCACCAGGCTCCAGTCTGTTTTGACTTGGTTTCTATGGCTGGATGCCCTTTCTAATGCCAACAAAATACCACTTCAGAAATTCTTTGAAGTTTTTTCATGACTTTATTTTTTACTAAATTACTGTGCTTAATTGTTTAAATTAATTTTGAATATAATCAAGAATTTGAAAGGCTTTGGTATGATAAAATAATATTTTCATTATTAAAGTGGTGTTTGGAACATAACTTTATATAACAATGGGAGATTCTATTTTAAATGGAAATGATTTTAATTCAGACAATTTTGTATTATAAGATTGAAGACAACTTCAAGTATCAGAAGGGTCAATAAACTTATTTTGTTAAGCCTAGAGACTAATAGAATAACTACGAGGCTTAACAAAATTAGTACTGGCATTGATTTGTTCAACTAAAATTCTTTGAGGTGGTGCCCACAGTCTAAATAAGTAAAAATAAAAGAAAAACCAGACAAGGGAGCTATGTTGTAGTTTGACTTGCTCAGTGTCTCAGCCAAATTTTTCCTTAAACACAATACTGTCTTTAAAATAGGTGATCTTACATAAGCCAGCAAGAGAGCTTCTGTGAAATCAGCCTGCTCAATGTTACCACCAAATCTTCTCCACCATCAAACTCTTTAGTATATGTAACCCTCTTGTTATTATATTTCTGTTGAAATGCACTGCATTAGTTTCAATTGATTTTGAAAATAATGGAGTATTTAGTAAAATAACTTTGTCGTTATTAAGCTGATGTTTGGAACATAAAATCAACACGAAATTTTGATGGGAGGTTTTAACTGAAATCGCTTTAAAATAGGAAGATTGTATCATAGAACCAAAGCCAGTCTCTGGTAGTTTGGTATCAAAAGGGACTAAATGGAGGATCACATGAATCAGTGAAGGAGCTTCTCTAGTTGTTGCTATGAAATGCAGGTCAGCCTTGCTCAAGCAGGTTTATGGTACCTAGGTACTTGTTCAAATAACTAGGAATAGCCTATGGTACTTGTATCTGGTTGAGGGCATCCATATTATATACAACATGCAGTCATTTTGTTGTGTAGAATGCAGTTTATGAGTCGGAGTGTATTGCATTCCTTCTGTTGTCCAGTCTTGAATAACTGCTATTAATGTTTAACCCTGAGTCAGCCCTAGTTGAGCAGACCTATGACCAAAGGCGTTCCAGCTATGATCAGCCAATCTTTTTTGTATATCTAGGACTATATTGGTTAGTGACTACTTTTTTTGAAATGGTTTGATTGGAAGAAATTCGGCTGTTATTTCTAGCATGTCAAGTAACTACATAATCTCCCTTGTTAGCTTGCTGGTATGAATGACTATAGCAAAGGAGAAGCATGCAAGGTGGACTTGTCCAAGTGTAACATCAGTTTCTTTTCAGTTGTTATGTAGTTGCTTGACTTGCTGCATATAGTGACTAAGTCTCTAGTAAACTTATTAACTTTAAATTCTGTACTATGATATGCAAGATCGATGAAGCAGCAAAATTTCCCTCTACAAAATTTAAAATGGAGATCATATGACTGAAAATTGAGATTTTGGGTTGCATTCTGGAGAAATTTGAATGAAATTCTCTGCTAAATTTGTCTGACTTCTTGCCATGTGTTTATAAACTTTGTACACTGTAACAAAAAAAAACAAACAAAAAAAAAACTGTTCAACCAGTATTTTTAAGATAACAAAACAGTGTTTTAAAGTGTTATGATTGGGAGGGAGTCTCTATGCAGTCACTAGACCTATTAGAAATAACAGCCAAATCTCCTTCAAAATCATGTCCTGCCATCTGAAAAGGAAAGGAAATTAACATCGGTTGCTATTTCTTGTAGGTTGAATAGCTAGTGACATGATATAATTGCATGTCAACTAACAGATTGTCTTTACTAAAACATTGAATCTGTAAAATATAACTCTTTGAATTTCTGGTCTCCTTCATTTTTGATTTAAGAATGTTCTTATATTGAGTGGTAGAACAGCAGAAACAGAACTCAGTAAACTGAGTATGTGTGTCAATCTTTTTACTTGGCAGAAAGTGAGAAAGGATTTGTGAGTTTTGTGCATGACGCTTATTAAAGGTTATAGTACTGCCATGAGACAATGAGGTAGCCACAGTTTGGTAAGTGGCATGCAATAAGGGAGCTCTGGTTTGATAAATGGCAAAAGTCACTCTAATGGTCTTCATCACTTTCGGCTAATTGTATATGAAATTAAATGACAAAGCAAGAATTTAGGCAATGAACTTCATTAGCCTAAAGCTGTTTCTGCTACAAGATGCATCGCTGAATGCATGTGCACTAACTTATAGCTTCCTCAGAGCTTCTAAAATGAAATGCTAGTAAATGCCTTCCCAAATAACTCATTTGTGAGTGCACTGCATCTTCTAGCAGAGAACAGTTGTAAGTTGATGAAATTCATTGCATAATTTCCTGTTCCTTTGTCATATTACACTTTGTACTCAACCAACACTTTATTCTGAAGCTAATATAGGTTTACTACTAATGCCAAATAATTAGCATCACTTTACCTAAGTGACACACACACACACACACACACACACACACACACACACACACACACACACACACACACATTGAGACATTTGCACTCACAGTTTTGTATATACATTTTTAAATCTGATTTTAAGTGTCTTCTAAACACTTTGAAATAATGCCATTAACACTTGTTTTATTGAAGACTAAAATATAATTTTCGTTTTTTTCTTCTTCTCTATCTTCAGATGGAGCAGACTTCAGTGAATACACATGCACAGCTGAACACCATTGCTGACTATCAGACTCACTTCAAGCTGCGGGAGTCCAGTGGGCGAGCTTTTGCTGAGTTCCTGAATGAGAGAGTATTTTTTTGGTCAATATGTGAGACAGTGGCAGTGATTGTTGTTGGAATTGGCCAGATCATAGTTCTGCATAGCTTCTTCACAGACAAACGTCCAGCTAACACGATACAGTCATGATAGCTGCACTTAGGGCCTTACCCTAATACATGTATAATTATCTATAATATAATATATATATATATATAATATATTTCAAGCTCAACCTCTCTCATGTATATATGTATGTGTATGTTTATGTATGTAGATGTATGTATATTCCTTTCCTGAGCGTCCAATAACACTGTACTTATTCCACGTCCTCGCGTTGTTGTTTTTTCTTGCTTGTTCATGTTTGGATTGACTATATATGTATGCATATGTAAGTATGTATATCTATATGTATATCTATATATATATTAGATTGGAGCCTGGTGTTGCCATCCGGTTTCACCAGTCCTCAGTCAAATCGTCCAACCCATGCTAGCATGGAAAGCGGACGTTAAACGATGATGATGATGATGAATATATATATATATATATATATATGTATATGTATCTATATGTATGTATATGTAAGTATGTGTGTGTATGTATATGTATGTGTGTGTATATATATATGTATATGTATATATATATATATATATATGTGTGTGTATGTACATGTAAGTATATATACATGTGTGCGTATGTACATGTAAGTATATATATATATGTGTGTGTCTATGTATGTATATATATACATGCATATGCATATCAATATGTATGTGTATACATATATATGTGCATATCAATATATATATGTGTACATTATATATATATATATATATATATATACAGGCATTAAAAAACACATGCACCTACATCACCATTTCATGATAAAATGTATGTTTTTAAAAAATAAAGTTTCTCCACTGTAAAACTAACATGTTTTTGTTTGCTTGTTTGAAAAATCATAAACTCATTAAATGACATGCCAGACAGTGTAGGAAACTTATGCTCTCTACTTGATCTTTATTGCTAGCTTTTTCACATTACCAATGACTGGATCTTTTGATTTTATTATTCCATGTTTTCAAGGCAGTGAGGTGACAGAATTGGTAGCATGTCTTCATGTTCCAAGTTCAAATTCTACCCAGTTTGACTTTGTTTCCTTGTTTCGGGATCAATAAAATAGTAGCTATTGAATACTGAGGTCAATGTACTCCCACAAGTTTTCAGGCTTTGTGCCCATATCAGAAAAGAATTATTCCATATTAAACTACAGTTAGACTTTGAAGGTTAAAGAAGTATCTTTTCCTTTTACTGCCAGAACATACTGATATTGCAAATGAGATAAGCCAACTGTCTAAACTAAACAACCTTTGTTAGAGGTAAAACAGTTCTGCAGTTAGCCATCTCTCAGTGGCTAATGTAAGTTTTGATTATAAATGTTTTCTCTATATACACTTTATTGCATCATCATCATCGTTTAAGGTCTGCTTTCCATGCTAGCATGGGTTGGACGATTTGACTGAGGACTGGTGAACCAGATGGCTACACCAGGCTCCAATCTGATTTGGCAGAGTTTCTACAGCTGGATGCCCTTCCTAACGCCAACCACTCTGAGAGTGTAGTGGGTGCTTTTACATGCCACCAGCACGAAGGCCAGTCAGGAGGTACTGGCAACAGCTACGCTCAAAATGGTGTATTTTATGTGCCACCTGCACAGGAGCCAGTTCGGCGGACTGGCAACGAACTCGCTCGCAATTTATTATAAAAAGATTCTGTTTAAATGTGTATTAATTCAGTATTAACAAGGTGGGGAGCTGGCAGAGTTTTTAGCCTGCTGGGCAAAATGCTTGGTGGTATTTTATCTGCCTTTATGTTCTTCCACCTGGGTCAACTTTGCCTTTCATCCTTTTGGGGTCGCTAAAATGAATCCCAGTTGAGCACTGGGGTCAATGTAATTGACTCACTTCCTCGAAATTGATGGCTTTGTGCCAAAATTTGTAACCAATATTCAGTCTTAATATACCACATTGCTGACTTGTTAACAGATAATTTGAGTTTTACTGTGATGTCACTATTTATTTGAGGCTGAAGAAGCAAAAGTTCAAGCTAAACATCAACTCCTATCAAACGTAGCTGTTTGAGACTTGCTCGAATGGCACCTCTGTTGGTTTGGTTATGCACTCCATTATCTACAAGGTGAACAATTCATCTATGACAGTAGATCTCAACTGGGGTCTGTATGGCCCTTATAGGTCCACATAAGACTTTTTGTTAAAATTTATGGGCAATGGTTTTATATTCTAAATTAAAATCCTGTTGAGGTTAATTCTCTGAGTACTGGTTTGAATTACTAGCTACTTTCCCACCAAATTTGTAATCCTGTATGAATGCTAAAAATTGTCATTATTATTAGTCTTCAAGGTAAGGCAGTGAGCTGGTAGAATTGTTAGCATGCCAGGCAAAATGCTTAGTGATGTTTCACCTATTGCTATGTTCTGAGTTTAAATTCTTCCGGGGGTCGATAAATTAAGTACCAGTGAAACACTGGAGTTGATGTTCCCCTCCCCACAAATTTCAGCTATTGAACCTATAATAGAAAGGATTATTAGTCTTCAAGGCAGCAGGCTGGCAGAATCGTTAGTACGCCAGGCAAAATGCTTTGTGGCATTTCATCAATCTTTAAATTCGGAGTTCAAATTCTGTCGAGGTTGACTTTGCCTTTTGTTCTTTGAGGATCGATAAAATAAATACCAGTTCAGCACTGGAGTCAATGTAATTGACTTACCCACCCCCTTTGAACTTGCTGGCCCTGCGCCAAAATTTGAAACCATTATTATTAGTGTCTTCCTTGGGTGTATCGGTTTTTATTTCAGTAGTGGCATTGCAAGATAAATTTAGGTCTGTCATGAGACTAAGGACTCAGAAAGCTGGAGCTTTTACCCAATTTCCTTGGCATATAAGTGACTGGGATTACAACACTCTGCTGAATGGGATATTGATCCATTGTAGGGTCAACTCCCCAGCTATTTGTGGGGTTCAGTTGTGCCAGCTAAGTGGACTGGAGCATTATGAAATGAAGAATGCAACACGCCATCTAATCCGGTAATCAAAACCACAATCTTATGATCTTGAGTACAAGATCCTGACCACTAGGCCATAAGCCTTCATATTGCAGGATAGCTCTATTATTGGTTTCAACTGAATCCACTTAAAAGGCTTTGGTCAACTCAAGGCCATAGCAGAAGACACTTGCCAAAGGTAACACAGCTTCTTACCATAAAGCCATACTTTTGACTGTTTAAACAAATCTTACAGCTACTCTGCACCTTGGTTGATTAGCCCTCAAATCATTATCTTTTATTTTATTCCTTGATATGGGTATAGAAAACATAGGACTGGTTTGGATTTGATCCAAGAAACTTTATTTCTAAAGTAATGGTACTAATAAAGGATCCTTATTTTAATCTTGTTTCAGACCATGTGCACATCCAAGAATAAGACACCTAATCTTGATCAAGATCAAACTATTTGAAATGTGTAGATTTAAATATCAGATGTTAAGGCTGTTAGTCTAGCATCTCAGACATTCAGATAATGAGTTTGAACTTAGTAGGTCAATACTTCACAGCCATTTTGATAAAATAAAAATAACAAAATGACAAAATAGAAACAATATATATATATTTGTTCTTTCTTTTTTCCTTTTAAAAAAACCCCATAAATGAAGTTTTTTCTTCAGTTATGCAAAAAAAAAAAAAATTTTTTTTTTGTAAAGAATTTGGCAATTTTCAGAATGTAGAAGATTTATGGATTCCTAAAGTAATTCAGTCCTTGATTTCTGATTATATAATGTACAGGATTTGTCATAATAGGAGAAAGTGACACAATAAGCAGTGAATATACAGAGTTGTGTGCAAATAGGGAGAAAATGGCAGCAGGGACTATTCACTTTGTCCCTATTCTGAAGCAGAGCTGAAGTTTGAACCATGTCCTTAGGACTAACAGTATGCACCACCACATGAACACTGTAGCACTATGAACCGAAGAAAATAATATTCAAAGGTAATATAACATTATTGCCACTGCTTACATCAGTGGGACCCAGCCATTCTAACATGCAGTACCTATTTTATAACCAGCTGGACTGGCTCGTTGACAAAGTATTTTGGTTATCTAATAGTGGAATATGACTGCTAAATATCATGAGGGTTGATTGATAAATGTCCCTATAAAGTTAGTAATCCACTGTATCCACCTTTAATTAAAGATGGTAGGATGTGATTCAAGGGAAATTTAGTTGATATTTCTAGCAGATTGAATGACTACTTAAAGGTTTCCTTGTTGGTTTGTATTTGGGCCAATTAAATGTAAAAATTTCAGCAGAATTTTTGAGGACCAGTATTTTGGTCTTGGTTTTGTGATGTGAAGGAGATGAGTAAGATAACTGTCTTCAAGGAAAGGAAACCTGTCTACCATAGATTAATGTAGGAAAACTGTGGTTCTAGGAATCATGTGTACAGCCCTACAAAACAGCAAAATGCTTGCAGTGGATTTGAAGTTAGAATTATTAATCTAAAGTTATATTTAGGTAGTTGTTTTACTTTTACTTATTAAATTTTATGAACTGCATTTAAACATTCACTCACTTGAGTTAACCACACTGAGCTTTGCTAGCATGAATTTAAACATTCACTCTGACCCCTAAAATAAAGCAATTGAAGCTAACTCATGGGAATAAAAGCTTAATGAAGTTTGCAGCTGAAGTTAAACTCTTTTATATTGGTTTTAGTAATTGAACTGAAGCTCGGTTCAAGGGATTTTAGCCACTTCTACCAACCCAAGTTCTTTGTTTCATAAGGAACAAAAGGGAAGTAATCCTTGGCTTAAAGGCTGATTCAATCACAACCACTATAGAGAGCTTAGACTTCCCAAGCATGTTAAATGAGTCAGAAATATAGTCTTGAAATTATCTCCCCTCCTTCTTCAGAGTTACTAACAATTTCTGCTAGTTTTTAGTTTTCTTTCTTAGTCTTTAAGGAAAATTTCAAGAAATTAAGAATTTGATGAATATAGCATTCAGTGTATCACCATTTTAAGTTAATTATCCTAATCCATGCCACTGTCTCCTTTGAATTTGTTCGTTTTAGTTTTTAATTATGGAAATCCCCCTTGAACAAAAATATACTAGATTCTTTTTGTATATACAAAATTGTCTACAAGTGATTTGGTAGCAGAATTAAGGCTATACTATGCAGTTGAGGTCAAAGTGAAACACTATGTTTTAGTTATCTCTCTTCATCAAACAATTCCAACGGAGAATTGGAGTTCATGAAATTATGTCCCCTTGCTTTAGAGCTCTTAACAGTTGCCACCAAATAAATTTATCTCCCTTGTCTGTTGCAGCGGTGAATTTCAATAAATTAAAAATTTGAGTATGATATTCAGTATATACCTCTTAACTTATCCAACTTCATGGATACTGCTCTCTTACAACTTTTAATTATATTATGATCAAGTCCAATCATGGTTACACAGTCGGTCGTTAGACTGAGGTCATTTTGGGGGCATCACCTTAAAGAGTTTTTAGATGAGCTTATTTTCTTTAAGTCTGGTACTTATACTATCAGTATCTTTTTCCGAACTGCTTAGTTATGGGGATGTAAACACACCAACACTGGTAACGAAGCAGTGGTGAGGGACAAATACAGACACACCTACACACACACATGACAGGCTTCTTTCAGTTTCTGCCAACCAAATCTATTCACAAGGCTTTGGCTGAAGAAGACACTTGTAGGAGGTGTCACAGTGGGACTGAACCTGGAACCACGTGGTTGGGAAGCAAAATTCTTACCACACAGCCATGTCTGTGTCAAATATTTTCCTTACAAAAATATAGTATATGTATGCATGTATATATATATATATATATATATATATATATATGAAGAGCCAAGTGTCACCCATATATGAGTAGGGCTTGGTAGCATGTACCATGCCCATTATTTACAATGGGCAGATAGGTCCACCACAACACTTGATGAAGGCTGGAGAGTACATCAGCTGAAACATTGTGTTAACAAACAAGATGAGGACTCCTATCTGTCCATTGTAAGTAATGCACATAATTCCTCATTCTAAAAATATAGAATAGTTTGTACCATGCTTCCACCAATTGTTTTAAATTCTTTACAAGCTCACATAGATACCCCCTCAACTCTCCCTCTCTATCATCCAGGGGCATACCCAGGATGTGACAACTAGAGAGAGAGAGGGAACTGCACCAGCACAAGGCTGGTACTCACTTTCAGCTGTGTAGACTGGAGCAACATGAAATGAAGTACCACTCACAAGGACACAAAGTACCACATGATCCAGAGGTTGAACCCACAACATTACAACTGTAAACCAAACACCCTAACCACTAGTAGCCAACAGGTTCCAGGTCCCTCTAGAGTTTCACACTAATGTGCTTATCAAACTTTGATAAGTGCATTGGCATAAAACTCCAGAATCTCTTGGAGCTTCTCAGCTAAAAAGAAAATAGTCAACTTTCTTCTGTTTGTGAAACCAATTATATGTATAAAATATATAATAATTAAAAACCTTCCTTTGTTTCTCTTTACTCACACACACAGACACACAAAAACGTTACATGTATAATCTACTGATATTTTGGCATGAATATGGGTTAACTAAGTTCCTATATTATTGTCCTTAGTAGTTCCTATCACATACTACCATATCGCAAATATAGAGTGGCTCAGTAGATTCTACTTAAATAGAAAAGCAATAAGGTAATAAAATAGATGATAGGAGGAAACTACAGGTTTAAATGTATGTATGGGTATGCATGTGTGTATTTGTATGCATGCATATATGTATTTGTGTATAGGAATACAGAGGTATATACATGTGTGAATGTATTTTGTGAGTGAGAGAGGGCAGTGGATGGAATTAAGTGTATAACAGTAATGATACTGCAAATGTGTGTATGTGAGTGTATTTTATGTTTGGGTGTCTGTTTATTTATATTCCCTGCACCACATCAAAAGTGCCTGATCAGCATGGAGATTAATTACTTCTATGTATGTATATATATATATATATATGTCCCATTTTGTATTATTTATATATATATATGTTAGTCTTGGAAAATTGACAGCATATTAAAATATATAGTCACAGGGATACAAAGTTATTTGTGACAATCAACAATTTGTTGGAAAGAGTCATTTTGGTAATAAAAAAAAAAGGAAAAAAGTGAAGGCAGATGATTTGTTAATGGGGCATATGCTAGCATATGTTGTTTAACCCTGATCAAGCAGACCTGTGATTAAAGATATTCCAGATGTGATCAGCCCATCTTTTATACAGGTATAGTGTACATTGAACTTCATCATCCAGTGTGTTCTTGCTTTGTGAGGCTTGTAGGGTATTGCCTGTAGGTTGGTGATTACTTTACAGTTCTTTCATTAACTCCAAGGAAGCCTCTATACAATTGTTTGGTATAGTTAGATTCAGCATCAAAAGGATCTTTTTTGTCAATGTATTTTATGTTTCGTTTGCCTTCAAATTTGTGTCTAGTCTATGTCAATATGTTAGTCAATTACCACCTGTCAATCTCGACTCGATTATATTTACTGTAATAATTGGTAATTGTTTAAGTTCAGCAGGCGCAATTAGTCTCATCATCGGGTTTTGATTTGTCCAATTGCACTGTGTTGTTTGTTTCATATCCTTCAAAAGAGGGAGAACTATGAACTTTTAGTCCAGAGTTTGGTTTTTCACTTAATTCGATGAGGCCTTGAGCTAATTTCAAAAATGTTTCATCAATACCTATACAAAAAAAAAAAAAAGAGCATTAAACAAATGACAAAAAATATTTAAAAAACTAGCAGTTGTTTAATTCACCGAAAAATCTCCTAAAGAACTAAATACATAATAACTAATACAATCATATAATTATTATCAACCATGTGGGCTAAGTCCAACGGCAGCTCCCAAGTGGCCCTCATGTGGCCACACGTGGCCCTCAAGCATCCTACTGGCAGCCCTCGATGGTCTCCCCTCTAAAAATATAATAAATTTTTCTTTAATTGACTTGTGCTTTACTTTTTTTGGTGTAGCACCTAAAAAAATCCAGGTTTTAGATCTGGCCTGGATATTAAAAAGGTTGAGAACCATGGGTTTAGACAGCGTATGTTTTGTGGGTTTACCTGACATACTGGGCATATAACAGATCCATGATGTCCCCAACTATGCGAATTAGCTGCTGTTCTGCTGTGGCCTGATACAGCTTACTGATCACACAAGAGAAACAGGGTAGTGGTTTAGTGGGCTCCCCAGCTAAGACCTCACTACTAGAAGGGGGTTTCCCTCCATTTATCTATTTAGGCTTCCTTAAATATTACTTTAGGGACTTTGCTATTTGTATGCGTATGTAACAGATACTGCAGTAAAAGTGGTAAAAAAGTTTGGATATTAATGTTGAACAAGGTCTTCAAGTGTACCTGTATTAAATAATGCTGATGTCTCAAAGAAGTATGCTCCAATGGATTTGGCATATTGTTGGGCTTCCGCCGAGGATACTCTTCTTTGGTGTTCCAGATCCTGTTTGTTCCCAAGAAGGCACAGCACTGCAAGGAGAAGAAGAATGAAAAAGTAATAAGGAAATATATAGAGGTAGAAGAAGAAAAGTAAGGAAATTAGCATGTTTAAATATGGATTTTTATGCAATAAGGATTCCAACGGTACAGGGTATTCCCAATACTATGTAGCGTGTCTTTATCATACAAGTTGTACCTGTGGGACTACTAAGCAATCCCCATGTCACAGGTGAATTCACATGTAATAAGATATTCTACTCATGTCTTAAGATGTTTTCTTGCCATGGATAGCACCTGTGATGCATCCCCATGTAATGTCCAATGAAAGGAATTACAATATCAACACACCTTAACCATTCATTCACTGTAACTCCACACTTTCCAGCAAGGTATTTCAAAATGCTCCCCTTTGTATGTTACACCTAAAATAAATCCACCTGAATGGAATATCAATGAACATGTCAATACCTGAACTTCTAACAATATAAGCCTGCCAATATCTTAAATACTCCAACAAAACATTATACAAAAAAGCATAAAAGGAATGCGTCAACGATACGCTTAGTACTTACCTATAGGTGTATCAACATTTTTATTCAACTCTGAAAATAAAAGGTAAAAAAAAAAGTCAAGAGTTACAATCAAATATAAACCATTAATACATAGCTGTATAGATGTTTTTTTTCTATAATTCCTTTATTCTTTGTTTGTTATTAATCTCATTAAATCATTTCTCCACTTTGCACAAATTTAGACATTTAATATACATTTTTGGAACAATGTTTTCTATCAAAAGTCTTTGGTTATTCTTACTCTTTAGCCTCAGTTCATCCCTTATTCAGCAGACCACCCCATCTTTCTAAACTTTGTATACCAAGAACAACATTACTTAATGTGTCTTTCCTTCATAAAGATAATATGGTGTGATCTGAGGGAGATTTGGTTGCTATTTCCCATATGTCATGCATCTGCATAGCAGTTCCTTTGTTGGCACATATTTTTATCCAGGTTGTTTAGCTACAGATCAGCTCTGATCAAGCAGGCTTATGACCAACCATATTATAGTCAGGACCCCTCTTATCTTTTTTTATTTGTTTTCAGACATAGTATATCTAACACTGGTAGTTCAATCTTTTATCTTACCAAACCTCAACTCACTTCACCCCACAAAGATGGATGAAAGCAAATTCAACACTGGCAGGTTTCAATTTAAAATGCAAAGGGATAAAAATGCAATTTTACAAAATTAACTAAAATCTAAAATTAAACACCTACTCACACACAAATTATAAAAGGTTTGTGTCTTACCTTTGACCCAGTCCTTGATTTCATAATAGCTATCTTTACATGTGATATCATACATCAGTAATGCAGCATTAGCCTTTCTATAATACATAGGGGCCTGTGGAAGAAGAGTTTCAATACAAGAGATTAGCTTCAGGTCTTCATGTTCAACACAAAAAATCAACTTACTGTCCAAGACAAGGAAGGAGCTAATTTGAAATTAAACACACGGGGTTCAATCCAGGATAAAAAAAAAAGGAGTTACTGTAAAGTTCAAACAAAGAGTAACTTGGAAGGAGTCAGCTTTAGGGTTTTAAAGGAATCTGTGTAAAAGTTTGCAAAAGGATCAGTTGAAGTGTTGTTAGTAAAAACAAAAATTCAAGAGACAGCAAGTATTAGCTTATGGTTTAGATTCAAGTGAAAGAAGAGGGCAATTAAAGGTTTAATTTAAGGTACTCTGCTTGAGAAAAGAAGGAAAGGGAGAAAATATTTGAGCTAAGTTCAGCATGAGTCAACTCTAAGTTTATTTCTATGAATAGAAAGCTTGGTAAACCAGCTGAGTGGTATTGGTGGGTGGAGAGAATAAGTTGGTTAGTCGGTTGGTGGTTAGATGGACAAACAGATAGGCAGATACACAATCAAAGTTGGTAGATAGATTGAGGGGTGCGTAAAATAAGTGAAACAGAGACTGGGATGATATATGGATGAGAGAGAAGAGGAGCAACTGTATGAATTATTATAATTTTTACATGTTTTTCGAGGCATGCCAATCAAACTACCTTACTTACATTGCATCTCCAGTCTGGAGCCATCCCTGCATCCTATCCAGAATATCTATCTACTGGAAGATTGGAATCTTGTGCAGCTCCCTAGCTTGCCAGCTCTGGTCAAACCGTCCAACTCATGCCAGCATGGATAATGGATGTTAAACGATAATGATGATGCACAAGATCCCATACTTTGAGGGAGCAGGTTGCAGCTGTAGGCAACCTTATTTGAATCCAGTGTCGTCAGGTTTTAATGAGAGTCATCTAGAGTTATCTCCCCTGTCACATCGTTAACAACTAGATGGCACTCTTTAGACAGACATTAAAAAGACGCGCACAGCCAAGTAACATCCTCTTCTCCTCTCCCACGTGGCCTGCAGCTAACTACGTCTTATACATCTCTGTTCCTGCTACGGGACAACTCTGCGTTGATTTGAATTTTGTTAAATCCTCTATACCATTCATGGAAGGCGGCATGGCAAAAGCCTTTTCTTATTCAACTTCCATTCTGTTCTGTTGAATGTTAATATACAAGCTGTGCAAAATGCTCTCATTCCGGATCGGAATAAACACTCCATGTACATGAAGTCTTCGAAAACTCATACGAGTTGCTGTTGTTCCTCACTGGATTAATTCCTACAGCTAAAGAAGGATGACCGAACATTATATTAAATTAGTGGGCTAAAAACTCGCTAAACAGCTAAAGAACGTAGTACATTTAGCTGAAATTGTATAGTGTTGTGGTGAAGTGAGGAAGGGATATACATGAAAAGAGGACTCAATACACACATGCATTGATAAGGATAAGAAAATTTTACCATGGAGCGAAATCGTTCCTGTCCGGCAGTATCCCAAACTTGTAGCTTAATTCTATATTTGTCCAGAGTCCTACAAAATGCATAATTAAAATTAACTAATTAGTAAATTAATTAATAAAAAATAATAAAAGAAAAATGCAAAGAAAAATACAGCAAAAAATTGTTGGAATTAGAATAAAATATAACATGAAATATAAAAAAAGACAAATGATGACTTTAACAAAGGTTCAGAACCTGTTTGGCTCAGGATAACAGAACCCTTTTATTTGTTTAGTTGATGGTGTTATGTGAGTGAAGCAGTGACTTTAGGTAAAAAAAAAGAAGTCCATAAAATCAACACTAGTTTTCAAGTTTGTCCAACGACTGAAGCCAGTGAAGGATTGAATTATATTCTGGCCAGAGGAAAATTTCTCTCTCATCTGAGGATACATAGCATTCAGTTGTTTATCTGCACACACTTGTATCTGTGAATCCTTATCTCTGTTTAGATTGCAATCAAACTTAATTTTCTCACTAAACTGCACAATGTGGTAATCCTTGCAAAGATGTAGGCTGAAACAGGATCAATGCTTGCATACATGTGTGGCTAGACTTAAAGCGCTTGATTTGCCTTCAATGTGCCAAAGGTAGAGAAGATGAGCTATGGTGTGTGTGGTATATGTCTATATAAGATGATATCAAGAAAAGTGACTCCCTTTGCAGAAAAAAAAAAAGGAATCTGGCAAGTCATTAAGCAAGAAGCCATTTCTATAAACTATTTAAGAAGCAATACAGCATAACAATAAGACAGTGAACCTTTTTGAATCAGATCACTACAAGGCAGGTATCAATTACCAAAGAAGAATTTCAAATTATTTCAGTATTTATTCTGTAAAGTGTGGTACTTATTCTATTGGTCTCTTTTGCTGAACCTATATGTTACAGGGACATAAACAAACCAACACCAAACAGTCAAGCAATACAAGGAGGTTGGACAGACACAAACACACACTTATACATGACAAGCTTCCACACAGTTTCTGTCTATCAAATTCACTCACAAGGCAAAGTATTGGTTGGCCCAGAGCTATAGTAGAAGACACTTGTTCAAGGTGCCATGCAGTGGGACTGAAACCGAAACCATGTGATTGCTAAGTGAAATCCTCAACAAATCAGCAATGCCTATCGCATGGTTTCTTCCCCACTTTTCCCACCACCAGTCTGAAATGTCCTTCAAAAGGTCACAGAGTGTTTCCTTTCTTCCTCTGACTAAGTCATTAAAAAATGCATCACAGGACAAGAGCTGATGGTAAGCAACACAGGAAAGCCAACATTTCATTGTCTGATCAGCTGTAAATGCTGTTTTTGCTGAACTTCCTCTCTATGAATTAACAATGAATTAGAAAGTGTGGTATTGATTTTTAGTAATTAATTATATATATATATATATTACAATTGTCATTTCATTTGTAAAACTTGGTTCTTACAATATTAATCACACACCACAATACTAAAGTAAGAAAAGAAGTAAAAGAAAATAACAACACCAATGTAAACATTAACAAATGTGAAAAAGTAGAGAATCCAAAAAATAACTTACAACTTATGTGTGAAAAATGAGGCCCCTATCGTTGGACTGACGTGCTTGCTGAATATGCCGCCAACATAACGAATGATAAGACTGGTTTTTCCTACAGCTGAAAGTAGAAAAATAATTGGTAATTAAAATATCTCTCTCTCTCTCTCTCTCTTATAGGGATAATACTTGATCTTTGGAAACATGCTGTAATGTGTCCTATTTTACTTCTTGGGAATGGGATATGAGTAAATTTGTTTCTTTCATTAATGTTTTTACCCAGTAGAGTTAAGTGAGTCGCCATAAACTGGTGTCATAAATAGTAGGTCATGTCTCTAAAAAGTTTGGGAACAACTGGTCTAGTACATACATACATATATATACACGACAGGTTTCTTTCAGTTTCCATTTACCAAATCCACTCCTGAGGCTATAGTAGAAGACACTTGCCCAGCAGTGGGACTGAACTGAGAATCATGTGGTTGGGAAGCAAACTGCTTACCACACAGCCATACCTGAGATTTCAATGAGATTCATCAGCCATTTCCATCAGGCTGAGATAACATTGCTTTGTACAAACCTATGAACACATATTGACCATTAGGATTTGGCTACTATTTCTAGAACTTAAAAAATGTTGAAACCCAATGATTGTTTACAGAAGCTGCCATAGAAGATAGTGATAAAAATCTAAACAAAACCATTTTCCCTGCTGTCGCTCTAATTATGTCTGTCTCTTTGTATGTGGTTCTTGTTCATTATATCTCTCTATTCTACTATACCAGAGAGAGTGAGACAGAGAGGGAAGAGAGACTAAGAGAGAAGAGAGAGAGAGAATGATAGAAAGAGAGAAAAAATTAAAGAGAGATCAAAGTAGGAAGAAAAACAGAATCTGATATCAAGAGAAATGTATTTTTGAATCTATTTTTATTTACTCTTTTGCAACTTCATCTGTTTTAGCTAATTGCTGATACAACTCCAATTCTATGTCCTTCCTTTTCCCATCTTTATTCACTGAAGATCAGGTGTGGTTTGAGAGCGATTTGGCTGCTATTTCTCAAAATAAACATTACACAAATCTTCCTTGTAAGATAATAAATACTATACATGGTCTGGTAGGTGTTAGTTTTGTAGCTTCTGAATGCAAAGCAGACATACAAACAATCCACGTTATATATAGACACACACACACATATATAAATGTGTGCATGCATGTGTGTATCAGCTGTAGTGAATGCTTTCCTGCCACAATAACACCAGAACAATGATGTTTTGTCACCATTGTATACTTCATCTGGTATTAAAATTTTTATCAGTGATGATGTTTGCCAATACATTAATAAATTTCTCAGTTGCTCTACAATCAATCAGTAGATATCATATCACCACAACTCTTTAAATATTTATAACTATGCTTTGACTTAAATTTGTATAAGAAGCCTTGTCAATATACATGATTACCTTCAATATTTAACTGGCTTCATGATCAGTAGTCCCTTAAACAATATATGTTCCCATTGATACTGATAAATGGATTCTTACAACACACAATCATGATCTTCAATTTTTACTCTATGTTATGATTTTCTATTTTGTATTTACATTTGTTAATCATTTGCAGCATAGATTTTCGACAGTTTGTCCTTCTGTTTCTTAAGGTCAAACTCTTCAGCTGCAAAAAACTTGCTGCTGAGTTTTCTTCAACATCTTTACTTTCTGCAAAACTGACAAACATAGAATGTTTCCCCTTTTCACGCACACATATACATACACATCTATATGCACATAAACACACACACATCTTTTATTTGTTTCAATCATTAGATTGTGGCCATGCTGAAGCACCACCCTTGAAGAATTTTTTAGTTGAATGAATCAACCCCCAACACTTATTTTTTAGAACGTGGTACTTATTCCATCGGTCTCTTTTGCTGAACCACTAAGTTATGGGGATGTAAACACACCAACACCAATTGTCTAGCGGTGATTGGGGGGGGGGGGGGGTACAAACACGGACACAAAGACACAAACACATGACAAGCTTCTTTCAGTTTCCATCTACCAAATTCACTCAAGGTTTTGGCTGGCCCGAGACCACAGTAGAAGGTATTTGTCTAAGGTTCTACACAATAGAACTGAATCCACAACCATGTGGTTGGGAAGCAAGCTTCTTACCACACGGCCACACCTGCATCTATATATACATACATATATATATATATATATATATATATATATATATATATGCATGCATACATACATATATATAGCTGCATATTTACATACATGCAACAGAGATACAACCACAAGCATATAGTTACATAGACATACAATATTTTTCAGATATTAGTGGCTATGATAATTACATTGTAATACTGCTCACATATGTTGAACTAATAATTAGTAGTCCCAAAACATATTGGCATACTGACAACAGTAAGAGAAAGACAATAGCCAGTAGTGCAAAATATAATCAAATACTGACCATGTACGTAAAGAAATATATCCACACATGCATAGTTACAAATCAAACACAATGTCATTCAGATGCATGCTAGTGATTATAATAGGAGTCTGAAAATAACTTCAAATACATTCATATACTAATCATATACACAGAGAAAAATTTAAATGCTTTTCCTTATTTAATTTTGATAAATGTTGGGTCAAATACTTCTTCAAAGTATGAAACAAATGGAAGAAGGGAGACCTGTTTGTTATGGCATATACATATAGCTGAATAACATCCTGTTAGCTATTTAAATATCAAAATGGCACTGTATCAAACCAATGCCAGACAAACCAGATTACTTCTCTCTTCCCCAAAACAGTAAACAAAAGCCATAAGAATTAACACACACACACACACATATTATTTATATAATCCGGTTTCTTTGGAACATGTTTGATATAGCAGACACATATTTGATCTGAATCTCCCAGCAGACAACCTACGCACCAGATATGTGACTGCTACAGGGTTTCGGTCAGATAGGTGTCATGATGGTGGTATAGTACCATATATAGTCACAAATCTATGAGTCAGTCTGAAAAGACTTGAAGAAAGGAGGAAATATCAGATAACTAGAACAGTCAAATGTTAGATATACTTAGTAATAAAAATTAAAAAAAGCAGAAAGCAGAGGTTTGCACATGTTTTGCAGCATGCAGATCAAGGGCATGAAATGTACTAAATTGCAAGGTAGTGAACTACAGGGACCACATCATTGGGGAGAAATATATGTGTTTTATAGTGAAAACAAAATTTTCATGGAAATGGCAATTGCTGGACAATTTTCTGTTTGAGTCTAACTGTTTTAAGTCATAGTGGAAATGTGACCGATGTTGCAAAGAGGCATACGAGTATTGTATAAATTTTATAATTGAAAAATTGACTATATTTTGTACAGACAAGTATACCAGCCTGCGGGTACAATAAAATGGGCTCATGGACGCAATTGTGCCCGCGGCAGGGGGTTCCCCACCCTTGATCTAAATGAAGTCTTAAGTTATTGCCAAGATGCTCCAGAAGTATCTCAATGAACATTTTTCAAACAAGTCCCCATCTCAGAAAGTTAGTGAGGCTTTTGTGCCAGACGAAGTACAACTGATATGGTTTTCAGTCTTTGCCAACTTTAGAAATATGTAAGATAGTGAAGCCTTGATCTCTTCATGGTTTTCATTGATCTTACTAAGGCATTTGATAGTGTCATTATGAGGGGTTGAGGAAAGTTTCCACCAAGAATGACTGTCCTCCTGATTTTGTGGATATCATTGGATCTTTTCACCATGGGACATGAGCAAGTATTACTGGAAATGGAACCATAGTTGAATTCTCATTCATACAAATGGTGTCAAGCAATGTTGGGGCAAGGATACAACATTGTTCAGCATTTACTTCTCAGCTATGCTTGACACAAGTTTCAAAGATACAACAATTAACTGCAACGTTCAATTTCAAACTGATGGCAACAATTCGCGCTTAAATAAAAAATATCAGAAATGCTTGTAAGCTGTTCTTTGCAGATGACTACTCTTGTCCATAAACTTGAAGATATTCAAAGAATCACAGGTTGCCGCAAGGAACTTTGGTGTTACAATCGGCATGAAGAGGACTGAACTCAGATCTAGTTGCTTCCTGAGTAATCCAGAAATCACTGCCAACAAAAGTGTACTAAAATAGGTGGAGGATTTTATCTACTTGTAGAGTGGTATGTTCAGTCTCCTTGAAGATTAGTAAAACAAGTGTTGTTTTGGCAGACTGACCAATTGGCTTTGAAATGACTTAGATATTTCCTGTCAATGAAAATACAAAAATATAAAGTAATGGTACTAACTATGCTATTGTATCGTGCACAGTTATGGACCTTGTGTTACAGACACTAAGAACAATAGGACAGTTTTCATCTTCAAAGTCTGTAAGATCAAGTGAAAGGACATGATATCCACTATAGACATCCTATCATGCTGCCAAATCAGTGGTACACTGATATTATAAATGAGATAGCAAATGGATGTAAAACAAATGCATTCCTATTAATGTCTTTTATGGTCAGTAATTATTCTACTAGAGCACTACTGAAATAACATAAAAATTCTTTCAAGTGAAATTTGAAGATATGTCATTTGAGAAAAGCTGTAAACTCTTTCACAAACTCAGCAGGCTGATCATAGTTGCAAGAGACCTTTTTGTATTAAGGTCACTGAATTTTATAGGCCCTTATAGAGAAACAAAAGAAGAGGAAAGATGTACAAAGAGACCATTCTGTTCTCTATTTGTATTTGTACTATATCTTCTACAATCTTGACAGCCACACACACACACATTTATTTATGCTTCTGTTCTGAAAATATGAAATTTGTGTCAAAAGTAATGATTGACTGTTACCCTGTTTATATCCACAAACGACTTGTCATACCGCTTACTAAAACACCTATTCCTTCAACTTCTACTAACCTTTTCCCATGATGGAAGCATTTGCAAGAAACAAAAACACTTAATTGTAAGATATTTATCCATGTAAATATTACAACCGCTCATTAATTGTAGTTAATTTCTATTTTTAATAATAATTTTAGTAATTTGAGCATTCTTCCAAATATTTTTGCTTAGTAAATTTAATGTATTTATAGTTTTGATATTTTGACTGTTTCCACACATCACTGCTATGATACATATAAACAGCAACATGCATTGCTCTTTGCATTTTTGCAAATGAAGATATCTTTGGGTCATAGACTCACTTGTACATCTGAAAGCTGGAAAGACAATTTGTGTGCAGATCGAATACACCACCACTGCCACCACAGCAGCTGCTGCCTCCTCCTTGGTGACCACCACGACCACCAAAAATATTAGTTATATGTAGTAGATATAAGGATCCCTTCTAGGGGCCCTATTATTGATTTTTTTCAACAATCTAAGTACATCACAAGGTTTCCAGACATGAGTTCTACTCACGTGTCAAGTTTCATCAAAATCGATAAACCGATGTAGGGGCTCCTTTTCTTGCGGCTTCTGTCACAATACTTGCATACCAAGAGGATGGCTTGGCACTCTGCATTTCTGTTGTTTTCCTTCCGCTGCTGACACTTCTCAACTTGTTTGTTTCTGTAGCTGCTCTCTAGCGAAGCAGTTCCTTCCTTCACCACAGTCCCCCATGTTGTTCTGTCTTCAGCCCTCTCTTCCCAGGTGCCGACATCCACCTCGCACTTGGACAAACTAGTTTTGCAAGTGTTCTTATACCTCAGTTTTGGTCTTCCTCTTAGTCTCTTGCCCTGGGTCAGTTCTCCATACAACAGTTACTTTGGGATTCGATGGTCATCCATTCTTTTGACTTCCCCCAGCCACCTCAGTCTTCGCATATACAAGATAGCTGTCATGTTTTGAAGATTTGCCTGCACCAGCACTTCAACATTGGTGACCTTGTCGTGCCATGTTAAGCCTAAGATCTTGCAGAGGCATCTGAGATGGAAAATGCCAAGGCACCTTTCCTGTCTGCTGTACAAGGTCCATGTTTCACACACACACATATATATATATATATATATACTATAGCCTCAGGCCCACCAGAGCCTTGTGAGTGAATTTCGTACACGGAAACTGAAAGAAGACTGTCGTATATATGTGTATATTTGTGTGTGTGTGTGTGTGTGTGTATGGGTCTGTGTTTGAATCCTCAGCATCGCTTGACAACCGATGTTGCTGTATTTACGTCCCCGTAACTTACCCGTTTTGCAAAATACACCGATAGAATAAGTACTTGGCTTACAAAGAATAAATCCTGGGGTCGATTTCTTCAACTAAAGTTGGTGCTCCGGCATGGCCACAGTCAAATGACCGAAACAAATAAAACAATAAAAAAAACTATGCCATTTTAGCCCCGAGCAACGCCGGGTAGCTGTGTGTGTGTGTGTGTGTGTGTGTGTGTGTGTGTGTGTGTGTGTGTATAATATATATATATATACGGTGGTGCATCAGCATGGCCGCAGCTCTGAGCTGAAACTTTGAAATGAAATGAAATATCGGAACGTCAACAGTATATGCATTTCCTGTCCCATCTAAGAAGCCAGTCATTCTTAGAGAATATGAACATAAATGCCTCATCCAACTCATGCCAAAATGGAAAAGAAGTTGATAATGTGTAATTACTTTAATACTAATACTTGACATCGTGTTTTGTTTTCAAAACAATTCGCTAGTATTAGTTAACTTTCTTTAATTGATTTCATCTCAGTCAATGAAATGAGCGTGCGCGCGTTCTCTCTGTCTATCTGTCTCTCTCTCTCCAAACACACACATACCCATTACTTGCCTTAATATCATGGGAGAGAGAGAGAGAGTATAATTTATTTGGACCGATCTCTTTCTCTGTCATCCTCGAGTCCGTTTCTACCTGGCTAAACGTCAAGAAACTCCGCAATAAAAGTGGATCAGCCGATATAAATCACACACACAACATACATATATCAAAGTTTGAGAAGTGCTTTGGAACGAATCTGTAAGCCCCCGAGTACACCATTATAGTATTTTTAGCAAATAACCATTTACATATTCTCTGCTTTATATATACAAGAGTTCTTGCTCACGTTTGTAACACCAAACACACACACACACACAGATAAATCAATAGTTACGTATTTACTTGATTGTCAAAGATAGCATTACTATGTGAAAAATAGTAAACCAAATGTTTATATAAATAATGAAGTTCTAGAGAAATGGTTATATTGTTGTTTAACTCAACATCAGCTCTGATTGAGTTTACAATCGAAGGCATTCCAGCCGTGACCATCTCACCTTTGGGGATATCTAAAATTACGTGTACGCTTTTTTTTAATATGGTGGGGTATGATTAGGAGGTAGATTTGGCTAATGATTCGAGTGAAACGTAGAGGTTCTCTCGTTAATATGCGATTGTGGTATTGAACAACGAAAAGAAACTTTGTACACAAATATAAAGAAAGACAATCAATACAAGTTTTTTTTTTTCTAGACACAGACATTCTTTATTGTTCTCGTCATCTTCATCGTCTTCTGTCAAAAAAAAACGATTTTTTTAGAGCACTAATCCTTTCTGGCAAAAGCAAAATAAATTTATAAATAAAAGTGACAACGACCGATATAAATTTGTTCGATTTATCAAAGTTATCAAAGTACCCCATGCGAGATAGATGAAAGTAGCAAGTGGAATGTTTGCGTGTGTGTGTATGCCTGTGCTTATAAAAGTGTGTGTGTAGAAAGAGAAAGAGAAAGAGATATACACACATATAAATACCAAACAATATTTACTTACCTTGCGATCCGAGTAAAACAATTTTTGCTTCGAGTGATTTGTACGCTTCTGTTTCCCCACCTTCCATTGTGTCTGTGTTCAGTAAAGTCGCAGATCGACTTGACAGAAAGAGTTAGTGCGACTGACGACAACCCGTACTTTTCTACCTATCCTCTTGGTTTTCTTACTTCTCACGTAGCACTAATATTCTACGTGCATATACACTTTTTCTTGGCGAAATAATAATAATGTTAATAACAATATGTTATAAAAAAACTAAATAAACCTAACACCGAAGCTAGCTCAACTCACAAAAACATTCCTATGACACCATTTTTGTTTTGGTCACGTGATAATCAGTTTACTTTCTCTTATAAAGTTTTCTTCTCTTATTTTTACTTCATGCTTCCTTATTCAATAATAGATTTTCTTTGTTATTTAGCAACTAACTATAAACTATTATTCTGACGAAAGTGAAAGCTCTGAGGTGTACACTTGACTGAATGGTCCAAACTATTACTTCAGTCAAACGTTCTGTACTTTTTCTTTTTTTCTTTTTGACCGAACGCTCTCCTTAACTATTATTATTCTAACCGAACGGTTCTTAACGGGGGGTCCACATGATCCTAAGGGGTCCATATAAGATTTTCTAGCTAATATTTATCTGCAATAAATTTATTATACTTCTACAATAAACAAAATATTTCAACAATTTTTCAATACAATTCCTAATAATATTTAACTACAAAAATATAATATAATTTTTTAAACATATGAATGCCCGTCCGAGTAAAATAAATATCAAAGGGGTCCATAGATTTTAAATGGTTGAGAAACACTGCGTCTAAGCTATTTTTCTCACCAAACATTAAACTATTGTCTCCACTGCATGTTAATTTATTTCGCTTGAGTAGTGATTTCTTTTTGCTATTTTTAGCTTTCCCTTACTCAATGATTTTCTTCTATTTTTATAATCCCACCAGCTGGCTTGTCTTATTTTGTTTTCACTATTTTATTAGTTATTATTCTGATTTATTGCGTTATTTTGGTTCAAATCTTTCTAGTTTTCAACGCAGAAGTAGTTGAATCTATATATATATATTTAGTGTTAAAAAACAATAAGCCAGTTAATGTTAGCATATTTAATAAATGTCGAGCAAATAAGAAAATCAGTTAATGTCTAATACCTCCAGCATCTTCTATTTTTTCACTTTGCAAATACGGGAGACAGTTTCCAAGTTCTGAACTTCGATACTATTCTCAAGTTTTGGAATCTCTAAATAATTCTATATATTTGTATCAACAATTGTGCAATTGTGTATATTTATTTACCTACTCATTCATTATTATTTCTTTATTACAATGAGGGCTAGCTTGGTTGAAGAAGTTAGAATAAAGCAAACAAAAACATGTCTGAAATTTCTTGTGCTTATTGGAAAAATTAAATTGAAATAAGCAATTATCACCATCGTCGTCGTTTAAAATCCAGTTTTTCATGCTTGCATAGACCAGATTGAATCTGTTGCAGATTTTCTATTACTTGGTGCCCTACCTGTCACCAATCCTCCCCTGTCTCCAAGCAAGAGAATGTTTTCTATGATCAGACATGTTTTCCTTGGAAGATT
The DNA here is from genome assembly GCF_046866305.1 of Octopus bimaculoides. NCBI lineage: Eukaryota > Metazoa > Mollusca > Cephalopoda > Octopoda > Octopodidae > Octopus > Octopus bimaculoides. The sequence continues at coordinate 59,539,557 of NC_142941.1, forward strand.
GGAAATAAATAGCATCACTTGTATGCCGGTGGTGCTTATTTACAACCAACATGTTATGTTAAGACAAGAGTGCACACAAACATGCATATCATGTATATGTGTGTGTGTGTGTATTGACGGGCTTCTTTCAGTTTCTGTATATTAAATCCACTCACAAGGCTTTGGTTGGCCCAGGGCTACAGAAGAAGACATTTACTGTACAGTGGGATTGAACCTGAGACCATATATTTGGGAAGCAAGTTTATCAACCCTGAAAAGATGAAAGGCAAAATTGACCTCGGCAGAATTTGAACTCAGAACATAAGGACTGATGAAATGCTGCTAAGCAATTTGCTAGCAGAACTGTTAGCATGCTGGGTATATGAGCGACTTTATGAAAATTGTCACATGTTCTCTGTAGCGTGAAGGCTATTTATTCCTTACTAGAAGACTACATCACCAATTACACTAGAGGGTGCCTGCTGAAGTGCTTTTATCTATTTTTCTGATATTATTTTTTCTGTTTGTGTTACTGCTTTTGTATCTCTGCAAGATAATGGGTTAGTCACTTAGCGCTGACTGGAAATGTCCAATACATTGAGATGTTGCGCCTTGCTTCAGTATTTGCAATGAGAAATAACCCTGTGAATCAGATTATGAATTTACTGCAAATATTTTAATGTAAACAATATTATTATTATTATTGTTGTTGTCGTTGTTGTTATTCTGAAAGACTCTCAGATAGTTCTTAATTACTGGTTATTCTTTACTTGAAAGCAGGCAATAACAAATCACCAAAGGTTTCAAGTAGTGCCTTCTTCTGTGACTCAAAGAGACATTACTCTCCTTAGAATGCAAGCTGTACCCAACAATGCTGTCTTCTGGATCACCTCAAGCCTGACAGCAGCTCCACTATTCTTGATATGTTTTTCAAAGCCCCTGGAAACTGCTCCTAATGCTCCAATTACCACTGGTATCATCATTACTTTCCTCATGCCCCCTAACTTTCTTATCTCGTCCTGCTGTGGCTGGTATTTCTTTATCTTTCCTGTTTCCTTACATTTCACCCTCAAATCACCTGGTATTGCAACATCTATTATCTTCACTTCTTTTTCATCATTATGGATGAGCACAATACCTGGTTGTCTTGTCTCTATGACTTGGTTGCACTGCATATTAAAATCCCAGAGTATTTTGTAATGTTTGGTTTCCATTACTCCCTCTGTCTTGTGTTCATACCATTGTTTGGCTCTCTGGAGGTTCACTTTACTGCACAACAGCCAGTGGACATATCCGGCCACATTGTCATGACTCCTTTTGTATTTATGTTGTGTGAGCTTACAGCACTCACTAACAATATTACATGAGCTTGGCCCGGATCTCTTACACCATCCATCATATTCTCCTGATATTACACCATCCAACTACCACCTGTCTTTGTCTCTACAGGACTCATGGCAAGGAAACACATTTAATGATTTAGATGGAGTCAAAATGCATCTAGATAAAAAAAATTTTCTTCAAAACCAGTCAAATTTTATTCTGGTGGAATATTTAAATTGCCTGATAGATGGGCAAAGGTCATTAATAATAATGGAAATTATTTCATCGAATAAAATTTATTGAAAGGTCAATTATTTACATCCGTTTTTGCATAGTAAAACATGCTCAGAACTTTCCAGACAACCTAACGTGTGTGTGTGTGTGTGGGGGGGGGGGGGGTGAACATGTGCATTTAAATTCACACTCCCATATATATGGATAGCTATATTTCACAGGATTTGTGGTTTTTATTATAACATTGTGTGTGTGTGTGTACGTGCATCTGTGTGTGCATGCATGTGTATGTGCATCCCATGATTTATATGTGTTTAGATGTTTAGATCTTCATATTGTCCTTTATGTTAAAGGATATAGCTATGGCTTTAAATTCATTCCATTACTAAAATTTCTGAAAGCAAAACACTCTTCAGCCTGTTTCATTATGCTAAACCTTTTAATTAAGTATTTCATTTAACTTCAAAGTAAAGCACATTTGAAGAGCAACACTTGAACTAGTTCCATTAAAATTTCAATTACACTATCACTTGCCATAGTTAAGCACGACACTCAAACACAAAACGAATGGTGTTAAAGATGGATTATAAAGGATACACATTTTAAATGGTAATTTAAGACATAAAGCAACAACAGTCCCATTGAAATTGTAACAAGTGATACTTATCAGCTTCTATCTTATTCCTGTTTCTATTATTTGAGTTTGGCCATGCTTCAGTATAAGCAATAAGAAATGACTTTTGTAGTAAATTATGAATTTAATACAAAATATTTTAAGTAAACAAGTAGTGCCCACCTGTACACAGATATATATATATATATATATATATATATATATATATATATACTCATATATGCTGGGGCACCACATTGAAGGGTTTCAGTAGAATAGAAGGAGCCCCAGTACTATTTTCAAAAATTATTTAAAGTTTAATGCTTATTTTATCAGACTGTTTTGCTAAACTGCTAAATTACAGGTACATAAACAAACCAGCACCGGTTGCCAAGTGGTGGTGGTCGGAGACAAATGCAAATGCATGTGAGTGTACACACACTCACATACACACACACACATAATGGGCTTCCACATCGTTTCTGTCGACTAGATTTACTCGCAAGGCATTGGTCAACCCGGATCTATAGTAGAAAGACACTTGCCCAAGAAACTGCACAATGGGACTGAACCACGTGGCTGAAAAAGCAAGCTTATTAACCACACAGCCATGCTTGCACCTATTCTTATTCATACAATCATACCAACACCTTACATAAAAGTTTTAGCTGTTAGTTCAAGTGTCCTGTTTTAATAGCATAGCTACAGTAGTATTTTAATAACTAGCCTTTTGATAAGAAGCTATTTAAAAAGTTAATAGTCTATTCCAAATCCTAACATTATACATTTTCATATACGGCCCAACTATTATTATATGAGGTTGTGTAGCCGGATTGTGACGAAAGGCTATCGACATCACAGGAGTTTTACAATTGTACGTTTAGCTTTTCTCTACTTCTACACCTTTCATTATTTGAATGTGGAGGAGGGCTGTTAGAAGAACAATGTGCTCATGCCCACAGGAAACAAAGCAGTTACATATAATCCAGTATAATGAGTTCCAAGTAATTGAAACAAGACTCTGTGTGTGTGTGTGTGTGTGTGTGTGTGTGTGTGTGTGTGTGAGGGAATGGGAAGCACGCATAAAATCTTAATTGTTGAAGAAGATTTTAATCGTGATGTTAATGATGATGTCTAGATTAAAAATTTTTGAAAGTATATTTAATTAAAATCTTTCACTGTTCTATATTTTGGTTTCTTAAGGATCATCCCTATCTTAGTATTTCTGTCAATTTTATTATGAATAAGTGAGTCGTGGAATATTATTTTTCTCATTATTTTAAATTCTTCACACGTTCTCATCACATTTTTTGTTAAAGGGCAATAACCTTCATGAACGAAGCAAAATTAGAAAAACATATCCAGAATTATTTCCCTTTCCATGATAATCTTGGAAGTAACTATGCATTGTGTATGTATTGTTTAATCATGAATGTTGTGATATTAATTTAACCGTCAAAGTTGACTTCATTTTTTCCAGTCCAACACTGAAACATTTATTACTGGTGCATAAGATTGCATGCTGACCTACACAACGTTCAGGATTAGCAAACCCTAGTTAGGGTTTAGGGTTTTAGGGTTAGGGTTCGGGTTTTAGAGTTAGAGTTAGGGTTGGGGTTAGGGTTAGGGTTATGAGTTATAGGGTTTTAGGGTTAGGGTTAGGGTCATGAGTGAGGTTATGGCAAAAATAATCATAACCCTAACCGTAACCCTAAAACTAACCCGAACTCTAACCCTAAAACCCTAAAGCTAAAACCAGTACAAACACACGAACGATGTCATAAATAACAGTACGACGGATAGTTGTTGATGACAAACTACGGCACTAATTTTATTCAAGGGAAAAGATCCCATGTCTTTGTATTTTGAAAGTTTCTCCATTTCTTTTAGAGAAACGTTGTCATCTGCTGGTATTGATACATCAATTAGAACGCATTTTTTGGCACTATCATGCTATTAGCTGTCAGAAGTGAAAGTGCTCACTGCTAGTGAAGTATCTGTCTGTCTGCCTGCATGCCTGTTGCTGGCCTGTCGATTCTTTGGCTACTGACAGCTAATACCATGACTGGCCGGAGCGTGCTATATGTCTGTCTGTCTCTCTCTCTCTATCTATCTATCTATTACTCGAAAGTTCGCGCGTCCGTGCAGGGCTAGTCGTGAGTAGAAAACACAAATTTAATATAAAAACATATTTCCTGAAATTGCAAATTATTTAAAATATAAAAATATAATTTTCAACAGAGAGAATTTATCAAAATAGAAAACAAATGAAGTTTGAAGTTTAAAAATAATAGGATCGACCACTCACGACTAGCTAGCGCGGACGCGCGAACTTTCGAGTAATAGATAGATAGATAGAGAGAGAGACAGACAGACATATAGCTCGCTCCGGCCAGTCATGGTATTAGCTGTCAGTAGCCAAAGAATCGACAGGCCAGCAACAGGCAGACAGACAGACAGATACTTCACTAGCAGTGAGCACTTTCACTTCTGACAGCTAATAGCATGATAGTGCCCATTTTTTTCCTTCATGATTTCTGACAATCTTAGCTATTGACGAAAATTCTACCGTAGATATGTTGGAGGATTTCCGCGTTGGTGCAACATAACCACATTACCGGGATCATTGAGGGCGGAACAAAGTGTGTGTGTGTGCGCGCGCGTGTGTGTGTTGTATACTGTTTCCTTCATTAGTTCCTACACCATTTTTGATACAGATCGCCGGGAAAGAGAGAGAGAGAGAGAGAGAGAGAGAGAGAGAAAGAGAGAGAGAGAGTGTGCATGGCGGAAAAGGGGTAGTGCTTATATTGTAATGAATATATGTGTACGCATATGTCGTCAATGTCCAGCATGCATGTGTTGATAGTATGATGATGATGATAATGGTGGTGAGGATGATGAGGATGATGATGATAATGATGGTGATGATGATGATGAAGATGTGTGCGTGTATGTGTGTGCGTGTCTGTGTGAGTGCGCATGTGCATGTGCGTGTGCGTGTTGTCAATCACCAAACTTGTCAATCAGTCATATATGTCGCTGTCTGTCTGTTTGTATGCCAGCCTGTTTGTTTGTGAAAGTAAGGGTCGTGGGAACATCCCTGAGGCATGTCAAAGTGAAGAGATCAGATGAAACACAGAAACATATAATATATATACACCACGCAGTGTGCTGCATTTTATTGTTTGTTATATGAAGCAAATATCACTCCAATGCCAGACATTTATACGTAGATGGAGCTAACACCTATAAGTCAACATATTGTTGTTGTTGGCACTCCGTCGCTTACGACGTCGAGGGTTCCAGTTGGTCCGATCAACGGAACAGCCTGCTCGTGAAATTAACGTGCAAGTGGCTGAGCACTCCACAGACACGTGTACCCTTAACGTAGTTCTCGGGGATATTCAGCGTGGCAGAGTATGACAAGGCTGGTCCCTTTGAATTACAGGCACAACAGAAACAGGAAGTAAGAGTGAGAGAAAGTTGTGGTGAAAGAGTACAGCAGGATTCGTCACCATCCCCTACCGGAGCCTCCTGGAGCTTTAGGTGTTTTTGCTCAATAAACACTCACAACGCCCGGTCTGGGAATCGAAACCGCGATCCTATGACCACGAGTCCGCTGCCCTAACCACTGGGCCATTGCGCCTCCACGTGTATGCATATATGTAATATATGTATGCACACACACATATATATATATATATATATATATATATATATATGCATTTAATGTATGTATGTATGTATGTATGTGTGGATGCATATATGTATGAATGCACATATGTAGGTATAATTCCGTGACTGCTTCGCAACAAATTTGATTTGAGATTATGGGATGATGCAGTGTCTGATCAACTGCTGAACTTTGACATGCCTTTGTACACACACATACGCTCGCGCGCGCGCATAGTCGTAAACACTCAGAATTGTGTCAAACAGCATAAACTAATAAACTGGTACGTTCGCGCGCGCGCGAACGCACGCATACACGTACGTACGAACACACGCATACACATACATACACACAAGCACAGTTTTCCTCGTTGACAAATAAGCTCACTCTCCCTGTATATGTATCTATGTATTTATACATATCCACTTTTATAAGATGGGGAACCGTTTTGTATATATATATATATATATAGATATATATAGATATATATAAATTTGTTTACAAGATGTTTTCATATTTATATATCTATATATGTATGAATGTATCTATCATTCTATCTATCTACATCATACATATGCTCATTCATGTGAAGATGTTCAAAATGTGTCCATGTATATATATATATACATATATGTGTGTGTTTGTGCATGTGTGTGTGATGTTTACATGCTAGCATGTATATAGGTATATTTATGCGCGCACACACACGGACATACACACACACACACACACACACACAGCCGCCCTACCCTAACGTAAAATGATGCCAGTTCTAGTTACCATAACTGTTACATATGAAGACAACAAAACTGTACCGGGTTGTTCCCACGAGCTTTACTTTGACAAACATACTAGCAGACAGCAAGCGACATACTTAAGAACTGATCGGCAAGGCTGGTGATTGGTAAACACGCACATACACAAACATATAAGCATACATTCGTGACAATGCATTCGCACGTATACAGCCATTACAGTACAAAATGCTGCTCCTTTCTCCCGACCCAGCAAGTAAAGAAAAAATAATTCGCTCATGCACACGTATAGTGGTTACAACACACATATGCATAGATATTACTATATGTACATACATGTATAAAGATATTACAATGCTTATATACACACACACAAATGCAAGTTTGCATAAAGATATTACAATACACTCGCACACTGAGTAACATTCTTACATGCAAACATTACGAACACTAGCGTAGCTAGAGTGTGTGCCGCCCAGGGCGGCCCTTCCGTTTGCCGCCTCCGGATCCCACAAAAACACATATTGCTTACAGCAAACCCCAAAGTGCCGCCCGGGGGAGGAGCGACCCTACCACCACCCCGTAGCTATGTTAGTGATTATAAAACTCACATCGATACGTTATAAACAAGACACTGGCACTCCATCGGTTACGATGACGAGTGTGCCAGTTGATCCGATCACCGGAACAGCCTGCTCGTGAAATTAACGTTTAAGTCGCTGAGCACTCCACAAACCCGCAAACCCTTAACGTAGTTCTTAAGAAGATTCAGCGTGACACAGAATGTGACAAGGCTGGCCCTTTGAATTACAGGCACAGCTCACTTTTACCAGCTGAATGAACTGGAGGAACGTAAAATGGAGTGTCTTGCTGAAGGACACAACGCGCCGCCAGGAATTGAACTCACAACCTTACGACCATGAGCCGAATGCCTTAACCCACTAAGCCACGCACCTTCGCTATAAACAGGCATTACAAGATACAAATACCCATACTCACAAACAAACGCAACCGTACACCTGCATGGAAACATTACTAAACTCACACACACACACACTCAAACATCTTCTCAGTAGTGTGTCTTTTCATTGATTTTGGTGATGTCTACTGTTTTACAATCTTTGATATTAAAAAAAAACCCAACGATAGAGAGTCGAGCAGGCTGCTAGACCTGCTGAAAACGCAAACAAATCCAAATTACAATTGACCGTCTTAAAAAAAGGACACATTCAATAATCTAGTCCTATATACTGCTAATAAAGATGGGATGGTCACCAGTGAATTGCACTTGAACATAAAGTTGCTTAATCCTGATTGTTCTGGGACTAAACACAGCAATAAATAGCTTTAATAATAGCAGAGATGAACTGTAATAATACTACTAGTAATGAAAGAGAAGACAAACAGATATGCAGGAAATTGGATTGTATGTGGAGATAAAAGCAAGAATGAGTCATATATCATTTTTCATTTTATTTCCTACCTGCCAACAAAAATAAGACCTCTTCTTATCTTATTGGTAGAATACAGTCATAATAATTAGACAGTGCGTAGTTTGTGAATTCAAGTTAAAATTGGACAGAATTCAAAAATAACTAAATGTAGCAGATATCAATTTACAACACCAATGAAAGAAGAGTTTACATAAAAATTACTAATGTGAATGTAATACTAGGAAAGTTAGATAATTTGTGTTGTAAAAAAGTGTTGTGGAAAATGCGTGTATATATTTTGATATTTTTAAAGTCTGGTAATGTGTGTAGAAATGTTAAGACATTTTCTTGATTGCAAAGTCAAAATTCTACATGCAAAAAATTGGCAACAATCAAGGTAGTCGTAAATAATGCCCGTGTTTTTAAGTGCTAGAAGTTATTCTGAAAAGACCGAAAACGAAAAAGCTAACTACTAGCTATACGATAAGTAGGAAATTAGATGATTGCACAGATGAAAACAAGAATGAATTATTTATAACTTTTTCCTTTGGTTTTCTACAAATCAATAAAAAGTAGACCGCTTCCGACGTTGTTGGTAGAATAAAATCATAATTACACAGCAATTGGTTTGTTTGGGGTTAATGAGCATAAATTTACCCATCATTCGCAGTGGTCAAACAGCGTTCTTATACGCCATCTCTAGTGTTTCAATGTCCTTACACTCTATTACTAAATTCATGTTGATCTTATTTAAGCCCAACAGTCCTTTTTACAGTTTTTCCTTTTGGGTTTAGCAAAACCCCTCCTTCTTAGGCTAATTAGTCACTGACGACCCGACCACTGCCCTAGATCATATGTTACCAGCAGCACAACCTGGAGAGAAAGAGAGAGAGTGTGTGTGTGTGTGTGGGGGGGGGGGAATGAGAAAGAAAGAGAGAGGAAAGGAGTGAGGAGGGGAGGGAGAGAGAGAGATGGTACTTCTACAGTTCCCTGATAAATATCTATGCAGCGCTGGCTGTAAATACGACAACAGCAGAAGCAGACCACATTTTCGTATGATCACAGTTCTGATATAGTCGATCGTAATAAGGTTCAGTAAATTCCTGGTGCTTATCTTATTAACCGGAGTGGGTGATAGTAGTGGGATGGAGTGAGGAGAAAGGTGAAGTCAGCACCAACGAAGTTTAAACTTAGAATGTAGAGAAACACAACTGATTGCTGTAAGGCTTTAAAACCGACGCCGTCTCTGCAGTATCTTTGCCATCGCAACAACAACAATACTGACATAAACAGAAAGGGAATCAGGAATTTGAGAAGCAAATGGAATCACTCATTATTTTACTGGTACGTATTTTATCGACCATTGAAAGGCGACGGGCTGTGTCGAGCCCGGTAGTGTGGGAACTCAGAACTTGGAGGAGAGTGACTAAATACGGCAAGGTATCTTGGAACTGCACGTACCCTCTGCAGGGGTCTCGAAATCTGAATGAAACGTGTTATCTTAATCCTCTGGTTGTACACAGCAGACACTTCGTTACATTCTCCAGCGAAAATGTTGTGTTAAGTAATAATAATAATAATAATCCTTTCTACTATAGGCACAAGGGCTTGAAATTTGGCGGGAGGGGGCCAGGCGATTTGATCAACATCAAGCTGTACACCTATGTTTCGTCATCTGTTATACTATTCGAGACATTTCCATCAGTATTTGAACAATAAAGAACGCTCTCGACTAACAGTGATTAGGTACTCTTTTTCTACTGTCAACAATCGCAGCACAAATTTTGCAATAACGCGAAATATCTTCAAATTTTTCTTTTAAAACATGTAGCTCAAATTTTTAAAGATATTTACAGCTCTTTAAACTTGAAAAACTGTCAGGCGAGGATTTTCGCAGATCACAACACTCACTTTTTAATTTAATTTGTCATGGGAAATCAATCGTATTTAGTGAATACTCTTCTTGAGCTGGTCTAACTCATGACACTGCGTACAGCTCAAACAATCCTCCCTATAGAAAAGTCTCTGTATAAGCTTTTTTGCAATTTGAAACTGAATTCCATTCAAAAAAGATTGTTCTTTCAAATCCTTCCTTGTTCAACTTATGACTAATCGCTAAATGCGAAACATATAAGTTCACTGCAGTACAAATAGATTAATGACTGACATGACGTGATGTAGCTATTGTAAGACTCAAAGTTATTCATACATAGCATTGCAGTCGCGAGCTCATTGTAATGGCTGGTTGGCGCACTGTTTTAGAGGTTCGCTTTCATTTTGGCAGAACTCGTTTTTCATTATTGTTGTTACTACTGTTGTTATTTTCATTGGCGTCCCCCTATTTGATGTTGTCGAAATTACTGTTGCTTCTAGTGTTGTGTAATGTTGAAATGCTGAATGACTTGAAAGCAAAGGAGACTATTCTTATATATTTCGTGGGAGTTGTTCCCCAGTAGGCAAACGCTACTCCTAGAAATTCTTTGTCATGTGACCCAAACCAACTTTCGTCTGTACGTCTATCTATATATCTATCGCGGGTGTGTGGTATGAAGTTTGCTTCCGAACCACGTGGTTTCGGGTTTAGTCCCATTGTGTGATACCTTGGGCAAATGTCTTCTACTATAGCTTTGGGCCGACTAAAGCCTTGTGAGTGGATTTGATAGACGGAAACTGAAAGAAGCCTGTCACACACAAACACATGTATATGTGTGTGTTCGCTTTTCGCCCACCACTGGTATTGAATTGTTTGTGTCCCGTAACTCAGAAGTTCGGTAAAGGAGACCGATAGAATAAATACCAAACTTTAAAAAAGTTTTTTTTTTTAATCAATACTGGGTTCAATTTGTTCGGCTAAATCCTTCAAGTCAGTGCTTCAACATGGCCGCAGTCCATTGACTGAAATAAGAGACACACACAGACGTTAATGTATTTGTTTTGCAAGATTCCTGATGTGAAATCGAGTGTTGAAATATTGTTATATTTGGTGACGGTCATATTTTTTTTTTGCCAATTCACCATGCGCACTATACTTTTTCTTCACTTCGGCTTTATTATTACATCCGCCTTAGCGAAGGCGGAGGTATTGTTTTCAGTCGCTTTTGTTTGTTTGTTTGTTTGTCTGTGGACAAGATATCTCGAGGACCGCTGGATGGATTCGGACGAAACTTTCAGGGATGTTTGGCCTCGTGACTGGCACGAAGTGATTAGATTTTGGTACCGGACAAGGATTCTGGATTACTTTTCCATTTTTTAAACTTAATTTTTGAGATCGGTCGGGTTCATTTTTGTATTCTCGTTTGTGAGAGCAGTCGAGAAAGCCGCAAGAAAGCACATTTTTGATATATTGACAGGAGAGATAATCGCCTCACAGCGAAGCTAGATCTCTATACTAGACTGGTTTCGCTTGAAAATTACAAGCTCATCAGTAGTGACTACTCAATCGCTGGATGGTTTGGCTAAATATAGACTGTCAGTACACACACATAGGCGCAAGAGTGGCTGTTTGGTAAGAAGCTTGTTTTTCAAGGCGACGAGCTGGCAGAAACGTTAGCGCGCCGGGCGAAATGCTTAGTGGTATTTTGTCTGCAGTTACGTTCTGAGTTCAAATTCCGCCGAGGTCGACTTTGCCTTTCATCCTTTCGGGGTCGATAAATTAAGTACCAGTTACGCACTGGGGTCGATGTAATCGACTTAATCCCTTTGTTTGTCCCCTCTGTTTAGCTCCTTGTGGGCAATAAAGAAAGAAATAAGAAGCTTGTTTTTCAACCACATGGTTCCGGGTTCAGTCCCACTACCTGGCAACTTGGGCACGTGTCTTCTACTATAGCTTCGGGCCGACCAAAGCCTTGTTAGTGGATTTGGTAGAGGGGGGGATATATATGTGTGTGTGTGTGTGTGTGTGTGTGCGGTGGGGATCCAGGATTTTTTGGGGGTGTTGCCCAAAAGTTTCGCAAAAAAATACTCTTTTAGGTGGGAATCGCAATTCGTAACAAATGGACACATTCGTATGTATTCTAACTTTGTTGTAGCAGACCATATGCATAAGAAACAATAATGCTGCGACAACTGGTGGAAATAAAATAACGGCTGGAAAGGGTGTTGTCCGGGCAACTAAGGAAACACCCTGCATATATACATATATATATACACACACACACACATATCACATGATCGACCAGACTATCGGATGTTGTTATACATCGTTGGTCACAATGCATTTTAAGGCGAACAAGCCAACATTCTACACTGATAGGAAAGTTAGTCCGTTGCAGGGTTATCCATTTACAGCCGAATAGACTGGAGCAACGCGAAATGAAGTGTTTTGTTCAAGAATACAATGCACCAGCCAGTCCGGAAATCGAACCTGCGATATAGCGATCGTGAGTGCAACACCCTAGCCACTACGTTTCTGTATGTATGTATGCATGCATGGCAGAGTGGTTAAGAAGCTTGCCTTCCCAACCATGTGGTTTCGCTTCCATTCCTACTGCACAGCACCTTGGGTAAGTGACTTCTAGCATAGCCAAGGGCCGACCAAACCCTGGTGAGTGGATCTGATAAACAGAAACTAGAAAACTACGGTGTATGTGTGTGTGCGCGCCTATGCTTTGGTTGCAGACCGAACATCATCGTGAAAAACACGCCTGGCCATGGGGAAATATTACCTTACCCGGAAACAGTTGTGGACATCCGGCCGTATAAAATCTGCTTCAACCAAATTCCGTCTGACCCATGCAAGCATGGAAAAGTAGACGTTAGACGACGATGATTTTATATAAACGTAAACGAGCAAGACAAATGAAAAGATGGGATCTACATCTAGCATAATGGATGTCCACTTAGTGGTCATCCCTCTTATATGTATGTAATATAATTTTTCTGAATCTTCAGATTTTTCAATATGCTACGCCACTCGTTTTAAATTGCTATTAATCAAATTAATATTCAATTTTTCACCTTTTATATATATATATATATATATATATATATATATATATATATATATGTATAAAGCACGTGTTCTAAGTTTCGCCTACACACACGTATAAGGTATGGGGGAAGTGAAAGAGGTGCGACTGTGCGGTAAAAAGCTTGCTTCCCAACCACATGGTTCCGGGTTCAGTCCTACTGCGTGACACCTTGGGCAAGTGTCTTCTACTACAGCCTCGAGTCGACCAAAGCCTTGTGAGTGGATACATATATGTGTGTGTGTGTGTGTGTGTGTATGTATTTGTGTGTCTGTCTTTGTCACCCCACCGTCGCTTGACAACCGCTGTTGGTGTGTTTACGTCCCCGCAACTTAGCGGCTCGGCCAGAGAACGATAGAATAAGTATTAGGCTTACAAAGAATAAGTCCTGGGGTCGATTTGTTCGACTAAAGGCGGTGCTCCAGCATGGCCGCAGTCAAATGACTGAAACAAAAGAATAAAAGAATATATATATGAGTGTGCGTGTCTGTGTGTATTCTCTCATCATCGCTTGACAACCGGTGTTGGTGTGTTTATGTCCCCGTATCTATAACGGTTCGGCAAAAACTACCGATAGAATAAGTACTAGGCTTAAAAAATAAGTCCTGGGGTCGATTTGTGACTAAAACCCTTCAGAGCGGTGCTGCAGCATGGCTGCAGTCAAATGTCTGAAGCATGTAAAAGAATGTATGTGTGTGTGTGTGTGTGTGCGCGCGCGCCTATTAACAGTGATCAGAAAGAGTGAGAGGATGCGATAAAAGGACAGATAGAAAGCGTTTAACAATATTTTTAGTGCCCTGTTGGAGAAAAAGTGCGATAAGGAAACGGATAATAGCGATCCATCAGTTATTCCACCGTCAGCACTGAAAGAGAGTCTACTTGATCGCTCAACCTGCTAGAAATAGCAGCCAAATCTCCTTCATATCACCCCCACCAGATAGATTTAAAGAAAGGACATGGAATGATGTAGTCCTGGACAGAAACCTCTATAAGAAGATGGTCAGTACTGGAATGCATGTTATGCTAGTTTAGTCCGAATGTAAACTTTATTGAAATAAAGTTTATATTCGGACTAAACTATTATACATATTGTTTGTTTTATTTACCAATAAGAGAAGCTCTACGTAATCACTCAAATTGTTAGAAACAGCAGCCAAATCTCTCCCAAATTACATCCAACAGTTTTTAATACAAATGGCATAGTCACTACTGCAATACTATTGATGATAAGTCAACTCGATCAAGTCGAATTTGTAGCTAAACAACAATAGTACCTACAGCAGCGAAAAGGTGTAAGAGCGAGTGGATAAACCATTTAATTTGTCGCTTGGTAAACAACTACCACCAACACCACTACAAACATTATTATCATCAATATCAACAACAGCAATAATTTCGCCAACACCACTAAACGATTTGATCAGACACACACACACACAACTTTCAACAAGTGGCTAAATATATATTGCGCTGATCGCTTTTTCTCTCTCTCCCTCACACACACACACACATATATGATATTAATAATATTAATTATAATATATCCATTTTTCATAAAACATGTCACTAATACATATATTTACATAAATCTGAAAAAAGAACCCCAACCCAAAAACAACCATGCGATAGGCCATGGAAGTTGATAGCTCTCCACATAGTAATAGGGAAAAGGAAGAGCGTGGGAAAATGCGACAGTATTTCTCTCTCCTAAACTTTTAGTGTGAAGCAAAATAAAGCTGCTTGTCAGTGACATGGGTTTAAAGAGGCCACCCTTTTCACAGTGATTTATCTGGCTCTACACTACTTGTTCGACAGCACCTCTAACTACTGAGCCCTCACATTTTTACTCACAAACATTTCTCGCAGGCCTCTTTTTTTAATAATATATACTCAAATATGTGAGTATATAGAACTTCTTTTATACATTACGTTCGACTTGTATAGAACTTTTATACGTACACACACGCACACATATATATATATACACATTCAAATGAAAAACATATAGGTATTTATATTACATTGTACACTCATTTTCACAGCCGTACTTTTAGATTAGTATTGTACAGATCTACAGAGGAACATACAAATTTCGATTTTTATATATAAACATACATATATAACCCTTTATACATATATATACATAGGCATTTGTTTTTCTCTCCATAAATCTATCTATCTATACACACAAACATACACATATATCCTTTTGACACACACACAAATATATATATATTGTTTTATATATATATATATATATATATATATATATATATATATATATAAAACAAGCCTTTAAATATGCTTACATTTAAATACATACACACACATTAATGTATACACATTCATAAATATATTTATATACAAGCATATAAGTCATGCATCGATGTACATTGAACACACGAGACTTGAGTCTAGTCTATTCATTTACATAAGTTACATTCTATAAACATATTTTTAAAGTTGACACATTAACAAGTGAGTACATTTTTACTTTTTCTTTTCTCATCCTCTTCGCTCTCGTTTTGTCTACTCGTTCGTTCGCACACATCGGAACTGTTGCACTTACATTGCTGTTAATAATTCATATGAGAAAGGTATGAATGCTAAAACACTTCATGCCTTACATAAAAAAAATCATAATTTAAACCCAGTTTAAAGGACTAAAATTGTACGTTGAAGAAATGACAACAAAATTCCACAAAGATTGTGCTCCCTGACGAGTTATCGATGTCCCAGGAAAGGATATTGAGCGATCGATAAAATACAATACCAGAATTAATTATATACACTGCCCTCAAGAAAAATGTTTGGTAGCTCCTTGGTCCAAAGAAGAACAATATTCTTTTTAACTTCGTGGCAAACCGAAATCACTGATTGTTTCAATTTCCAGGTGGTAACCTACCATTTCACTGACGTTACGAATACTCCTTGAAAACAGCATGAATGTCACACAGTCTCACTTCATCTTTTACGAACAAGTGCAAAACTTTGTGCCTTTCTAAAAACCTCATAAAGAACTTGGTAAACTGAGTCCCCAAATTGCATTTGAAAAGGCATGAAAGTGACAACATTCCATTTTCTCATCGTCTTTCGTTTAAAAATTTGAAGAGATCGTGTGTTTAGTGACTCCCACCCCAATCTATATTCATGTCATTTTTGGAACGAACGAATTGGTGAAATTCAGTTTCAATTCTCAGTTGGAACCACTTCACATCACTCACAGCCAACGAATACTCTCTCTCTCTCCCGACCTAACAACTAATATATCTCGGACATCTATTGGTAAAAAAAAAATTTTTTTTTTTTTTAAATGTAATGCAAGTCTGCGAGCTGGTTTCGATACCCAGTTGACGCTTCATCATTTCACTTGATTTCATTTACCTTAATCATCTGTGATAACGAATGAATGAATTAACATCACAACTTCCTTTTTTATTCACTAAAAGAAAATAAGCTGGAAACATGATATGACAATTATTATTACTTATTAAAACAATTGCATTGTTGTAAGCAGAGTTTTGGGGTTTGTTGCACTATATCCTCTCAGATATGTCTATTAACTTTGGTTAAGTCCTTAACTGATTATATATATATATATAAAATGCATTACGCGTGAGATGTGCCAGAAACGTCAAACATTTCGAAAAACTTTATTTAGAATAATGTATTGACTAATTAATGTACAGTATATTTCAGACAGAAAACGTTTTCTTGACTTGTATGTATAAATTTGCTTCAAGTGAGAAACTAGAGAGAAAGAAAAAGTAAACTAGGACATTTGCCCGACCTTATTTTACATACACAATAACATCTACACCCATTGATATAAACAAGTTCATTTAACATGGTATTATGTATAACAGCTTAAGACGTCCTAAGACTGACTAAACCTTCTGCTTCTCTGGCATTCCTTAATATTATCCCCCTTCTCTTCACACTTTAAAGCAGGACATTTTTAAAAAAAAGTCTTGTGACGGAGAAATATATATATATATATATATTTTTTATTTTTTTTATGTGTATGTGTGTCCGCCCTCGACGCGTCGTCTCTACGATCACATCAAATTTCGAGTAAATCAAACCAGTTCTCTTCGTTTCTGTCTCGAATACCCTTCAGAGAAAGGCATGATCACTTCAACTTCCCATTTTCTTTTTTTCGTATGACTCTGGAAGGCTTTTTGGTCGTCACTAGCCGTTTCATATCACTTGTCCTTCAATGCAATTTGGGAATGAAATGGACTTTTCCGAACATCTCATTTACCACATTTCTGTGTTATCTAGTCAAAGGAAACCAGTCTGTTAAAGGCGTGCAGGTTTCGATTCTCAATTGAAATCTAAGTTGCTACACAATGTTGAAGGAAAGTTTGAACATCATACAATCTTCTCCCCTTATAAATTTATAACTGTTTACTTAATATTTCTGTTATACACACACACACACACACACACACACACACACACACACACATATATATATATAAATTTTACATTTCTGGATTGGAATATTGATGCTCAATATTGTTCAGATCGAACCCTCAGTCATGTGAGATGTCACCCCTTACGTCAAGTTGCAAGAGCAGCAGCAGCTCGTTACAACGGCCATCCTCATTTGAAATTAACGTGTACTGTTTTTCTCCTTTACTCATACACACCTGTTGTATACCCATCATACAGGTAGTGCAAACGTTTTCAGGCACAAAAATCGGTTATATAAAATTTTAAAAAGAAAGGAAAAATAAAACCCTTTGAAAACTATGTTAACTTAAGAATTCATATAGAATTTAGGACAAGTGTTTACCTGAATTAAAAATTTGAAAGTAAACCTTAACAAAAATCACCTCACATCGTTACTGAGAGAGAGAGAGAAAGTAGCAATGAACCACTTTGTTTTTTAAGGAAAGTTTGTATTTTCTTCACTATTTGGAGTAGTATATTTCAAATTACTTATTGACAACTTATTAACATTCTTCCGACAAAACTTTTTAAATATTTTAAAGCAAACAAGTTAAAGGTTTATACACCCAGAGCATATATTATATATCTCAATTATCTTTTTTCTCGAAGAAACTAGCAATTATTGATATTATGTTACAATCTGGTTTGTTTTGGCAATGTTTGAGAGCCAGATATAATACCTGTTGACTTAGAAAAGTGAATCAAAGTAGAAGACAAGAAGATAATTTATCAACGTACTGGTTTGAAATATAAAAAAAAGATACAAAACAAAAAGTTTAATTTAGAAATTTTTGAAAAACATATCAGTTTTATGTATTCATTTAAAAGTGAAGAAAAAAGAACAGACAGCAATACCAAAATAGCTTGGCATTTTAAAACCTATTTCACATCCACTGGGATTAAGGAATTTTGATAATTTTAAAATCGAGTGGAATAAAAAAATAACAAACAAACCCTCAAAC